>NW_020194716.1:1774571-1837857 GCF_003025115.1 Trichoderma citrinoviride | reverse complement strand
ACTTATTAAAGCCTTAATATATAATTAGTAAATAATAAAAGTCTTTTTTATTATAAGAATTATATTTATATTTTAAATAATAATAATTTTTATAATAAAATTATTAATTTATATTATAATAATTCTTTAATAAGCTATTTTAAAAAAAGCTATATACTTAAGCTTATTTAAAAAAAGTTTTTTTAAAAGTAAATAAGTTAAAATATTAAATATTATATTTAAACTTATACTTAATATTAAAGTAATATAGCTTAAAGGTATAAGCTATATAAGTACTTAAAATCCTTATTAATACTTTTAAAGTTATAAAAGGAATTTATAATAAACTTTATTATAAAATTACTATTTATAATATATAAAAGTAAAAAGATAAATATAATTTTAATAATTATAAATTATTTTATAAAGTATTTAAAATACTTTTTTATTAATATAATAATAATTATTATAAAGCTTATAAAATTATATTATTAAAAGATTAAATTAATATATAACTTAATAAAAAGAATTATAAATAATAAAAGACTAGTTTTTATAAATAAATTTTAATTAAAACTTTATTATATTTTAAAAATTAAATAAAGGCTTTTAATAATATTTTACTTTTAAATTAATAAGTAAATAAAAAGAATAAATTAAGTTATTAAATATTATTTATATTATTTTATTAATAAAAAGTAAGTAATATAGCTTAGTTTTTTTTATTTATATAATTTTACTTTAATATTATTAAAAATATAATAATAAGCACTTTTTTATTTATAGCCTTTAATAAATATAAACTTAACTTTTATATTAAGAAAATTTATATTAAGAATAATATAAAAAAAAGAAAATCTTAAATATTTAATAATAATTAAAAAAGTAAAAAAAGCTATATTAATACTTTAAGCTTTAATAATAAATTATAATAAAAAGGCAGATAATTTATTATAATAAATAATATAGACTTCTTTTTTTTAATATTAAAAACTAAATAAGACTTTTAATTAAAAACCTTATTATAAAAAAAAAAAAGAAAAAGCTTATATTTAGATTTATTAAGCTATTTAAAGTTATTTAAAAAGTAAGAATATAAGCTTATAAGCTAGCTTTATTAAAAAAATATATTTATATTTATAATATCCTTTATATTAGCCTTTTTAAATTATAAAAAGTTTATAAAAAAAGCTAAAATAAACCTTTAATAATACTTAACTTAAATAACTTAAAAAAAGAAATAAAAAAGTAAAAAAAATAAAAACTATATAATAATTAAAAAGAAATATTATTACTTTATAAAGTAAATAAAATAGCTTATAAAATATAATTAATAAATAGCTTAAAATAACTTAATAAATACCTTTTATATTTTTTAAAATTATAAAGAAAAAAAACTTAAGCTTAAGGTTAAAAAAGAAAATAAAATTAAAAAATAAAAATAAAGTAAGTTTTATAAACCTTAATATAAAAGAGTTATAAATATTAAATAAGTTTAATATAATCTTATTATTAAAGGCTTATAGCTTTAGCTTAAAAGGATTATAGCTTTATAATATATTTATAAGTATAAAAAAGTAAATAACTTATACTTTTATAAAAAGTTTAAAAATAAATATAATTAACCTTTAACTTTTATATTTAGAATTTCTTTTATATTTAATATAAAGTTATAACCTAGTTAATATAATTAAAGTTATACTTTATTAAAACCTCTTTATAATTTAAATTCTCTTTATTTCTTAATATTACTTATAAATGCCTTTAATAATAAGCTTAAATAAAAAAACCTAGTCTTTTTAAATCTCCTTATTTAAGTAATAAAAAAAAAAAAGACTAAGATAAAGATTAAAAAAGAGATAAAAGCTTAAGAATTAATAAAGCTATTATAAAAAGAATAATATAATATTAAAAGAAATCTTCTTAAATCTCTTTACTTAAGTAATAATAAAAAAAGAAGGCTAAGATAAAAGCTAAAAGAGAGGTAAAAGCTTAAAAATTAATAAAGCTATTATAAAAAAAGCAGTATAATATTAGAAAAAATCTTTTTAAATTTTTTTACTTAAGTAATAAAAAAAAAAAGTAAAAATAAAAGTTAAAAAAAAAGTAAAAGTTTATATAAAATTAAGCTATTATAAAAAAGTATAGCTTTTAATAATATTTTTATAAAAAAGCAGCTTTTATTATAAAAAAGTATAGCCTTTAATAATATCTTTATAAAAAAAAGTAGTTTTTAATTAAATTTATAAAATTAATAAATACTTTTATTAAAAGCTATAAAAATAAAAGCTAATATATTTACTTTTAAATAATATAAAAAATAAAAAGAATTCTTTTTTATTTATAAAAGTTTTTTTTATTTTTATTTATTAAATTTATAAAAACCTTAAGGCTAAAATATATAAAATTTATAGCTTGAATAAAAACTTAACTTAACCTTAGCTAAGCTATAATAGCCTTTATAACTTTTATAACTTATAAGCTATAGTAATTAATATTTTAATAAATAAGAGGATTATTATAATATTTAATATTCTTATAAATAAAAGGATTATTATAATATTTAATATTCTTATAAATAAAAGGATTATTATAATATTTAATAAAAAAGCATTACTTAAAGACTTAAAAATAATAAAAAAAAACCTTTTTTTTATTTATTATTAACTTTTTTACTTTTATTATACTTTTATATTTACTTATACTTATATAAAACCTTTTTAACTTATTAATATAACTACTTTAAATTATAATTAGTTTTTATATATAATTCTTTTATAATACTTTAATAAGCTATTATTAAAGTAATATATTATATAATATACTTATAGTTTTTTAAAAAAAAAGATAAAATATTAATAATATTTTTTTTATATAATTATTTTTAAAGCTAGCTATTTTATTACTTACTTTTTTAATATAGTATTAAACTAGAAAAGTTAATATATCTTTTTATAATTAAATAAGAATTATATTTTAAATAATATATATATATATATATATAAAAAGGCTTTTATAAAATAAGCTTTTATTAAGCTATAATAAGCTAAGTATAGCTTATTAATATAATAATGCCTTTATAATAAAAATAAAATAAGCTATACTTAATATAATATATTTATTTAAAGTAATTTAGTACTAAATATAAATTAATAAAGATATTAATAAGCCTTTACTTAAATACTTAAGAGAAAAGTATTAGCTAATTATTATTTACTTTAAGTAATATATAAAAATTATTATTAATTATTAAGTATTACTTTTTTAAAAAGTAAAGCTAATAGTTTAATAATATTATAATATTATTAAAAAGTATAAAAAGACTAAAAGCTATTAATAAATAACTAAACCTTTAAAAAGAAAAAGAAGAATATATAAAGAATAATAATTACTTTTAGCTATATAAGTAATATAATAAAAAAAGCTATTATTAAAAAACTTATAGTTTATATTAAAAAAAAAATAAGCTTAAGGTTATTTTTCTTTTTTATTATATTAATTATTATATTAAATTAAAAGTAATATATATATTAATAATAACTTATAATATATATAAAAAAAGACTTTTCTTTATTATATTAGCTAATTATTAAAGCTTTATTTTCTTTCTTTTAGCTATAAAAAAAATAAAAAAACTTTAAAAAGTTAAAAACTAAAAAAAGAAAATAAAAAGTAAAACTTAAGTATATACTTTAATAAAAAAAAAGAAAAAGAAAAGTAATAAAAAGTAATAATATAATAGCTTTTTTTTCTTTATTATTAATACTTTAAAATATTAATTAAAATTTAATTAAATAAGTATAAAAAAAAAGTAAATACTATAATTAATACTATTATATAAATATTATAAGCTAATACTTAAACCTTTACTTTTAAAAAAAAACTAAAAGGTATATATAGCACTCTTTTTTTTAAAGTATTATTAATATAATAATAAAAAGGAAAAGAAATAATTAAAATAAGTTATAAAAAAAAAGAAGGATAATTATAATAAAAGTAAATATTAATTATAGCTTTATATTATTAGCCTTATCCTCCTTTTTATTTAAGTAATAAATATATTAAAGTATAACTAGCAGGGTCTTATACTTTAATTAGTTTATATATTTAAAGTTTAAGGCCTTAAAGAAATAAAACTAAATTCTTTATATAAGTATAGTATATAATGCCTTTTTTTTTAAAGCTTTTTAAGCTTTAGTTTAAATAATATTACTTATTATTACTACTGCTTACTTAATTAAAATCTCTCTTTTTATTATATATATATAATAATAAATATTATTATTAATATTATTATAATAATATATTATTAATAAGTAATTAAATTTATTAATATAAATAAAATTACTTTATAAATACTTTTTAATTAAATTATTATATTATAATATTAAAATATAAAAAGCTATTATTAATTAAAGAAGAAAATTATTAATATTCTTAACTTTACTTTAATATATATAGTATAATATATTATTAAGAGGAGTAATTTTATTAATATAATACTTATAGAGTAGTAGTATATATATATAGAGCCTTAACTAAGTATATTTTTAAACTATCTAGGGTAGCTTATTATAACAAGCTACTTTAAACTACCTTACTACTATAGCATCTAGGTTCCCTATCTCAAACCACATTGCATTTTCCCTATGGCTTCCACGAACAACATTCACCAACATAATGGCTTCTCCCCTAGCCACTCAAATGTGTCCAGTGCCAAGGGATCCGACCTAATAGTCCTGAAAGTTGCATCGGTACTTTCTACATCCTACTCCGATAACGATTTTCGCGATGCCATCCTCCTCGCCGATCAACGGTCTGTGGGAAGCAATGGCAAGAACAGGCGCCAACTTCGACTGGACCTCCTAGGAGAAGCAATTGGCTGCAATGGCGAAATTGTTGGAGAAATGGGCTTGGTCGCGGAGGTTTGTGTGAGCTCTGCCCACTCTATCCAATCAGTTACTAATGGCACAGGCAGCGACTAAAACTTGTTCGAGGAGTAGTTGAAAGATTGAATTCCCGGATTCAAGACATGAAGCGTCAAATCGACTCGGCCCATGACCAAACAACGCCGGCTCTCCGAGGGATGGCATCACTTTTCGAGCAACGATTGGCTATAGAGAGAAAGCAAGAGATTCTTGGTGCCATTGAGAGCTATTTCGTCATGACGGACGACGAGATCGAGTCGCTAACTTCAACTATGATACCGGTTGACAATTCGTTCTTCTCTAGTCTCCAGAAAGCTAAACGAATTACTCTTGGTTGTGACATACTTCTAGGCTTTGAAAGCCAGACCCTTGGCCTGGAATTGATCGAAAGGACATCCGTACATGTAAACATGGCTTTCCAAAAGCTTTACAAATGGGTGCAACAGGAATTCAAAACTTTAAACCTAGAAAATCCTCACGTCAATCCCTCTATGCGACAAGCTTTACGGGTCCTTGCGGAGCGGCCCTCTCTTTTTCAGAATTGTCTAGACTTGTTTGCAGCATCCAGAGAACGGTCTCTATCCGAAGCCTTTCACTGCGCCCTCACCGGTGTTACACCACAAGGCACTGAAGACGCCTCGATCAGGCCAATCGATTTGACAGCACACGATCCTCTCCGTTATGTAGGCGACATGTTTGCCTGGGTCCATTCTGCCACTGTGGGCGAGCGGGAAGCGCTTGAAACTCTGTTTGCTGGTGGCAGAGACGAGACGCTTTATGCATCAACATCAAGTCCAAATGCAGCGCGTTGGAATCTTCCCGTGGACGAGGGACTCGAAGGCAGTGATTTCAGGGTTCGAGAGGTCGTCGGACAACTCATGGACCGTAACTTCCTACCTGTTGTTCGGATACTACGTCAACGTGTCGAGCAGGCCATCCAGTCCAACGAAGACGTCATCCCTGCCTATAAGATCTCAACGCTCCTCAGCTTCTATCGGGCGACCTTTGAGAAGCTTTTAGGCGTGGGGTCTAGCTTAGAAGAATGCACGGGAGGTTTGGAGAAAGTGGCAAAGCGTCAATTTCGATCTCTTGTCAGGGATAACATCTTATCCATCCAAGCAGAGTTCCAGCAAGTCCCTTCGAACTTGGAGCCTCCCCGATTTCTCCAGGATGCTTTCAAGCAGCTGGGTGCCATCCTCCAGATTTACGAATCCTCTCTGTCTGCTTCAGAAGACTCTGGAAGCGAGATTCAGGGAATACTGTCAGAAGCTTTTGATCCATTCATGTCTGGGTGTGAGGAGATAGCGAAACCCATGACATATCCTGAAGGAGGAATCTTTCTCGTCAATTGCAAACTTGCCGCAGCTCATTGTCTTGGCAGCTTTGAAAGCACGATTTTTCGAGCTACTCAAATTCGAGACGACATTGCACAAGACGCTCTGAAACTGATCGATGATCAGCATGCTGTCTTCCGCCGGAAATCGGGCCTGGATACCCTGCTGAAGAATCTGGATGATGGTGAACAGGTTGACGTGAGCCAGGCGTCCGTTAGTCGAGCAAGTCAAGAGTTGGACGACTTCCTCCCTTCCGCGTTGATGGATGCAATGGATAGATTGAAGGGGCTACAGGATGCGGAGATGGCCCGAGAAATCATAGAACAAGCAGCTGAGAGGTTCTGTACTGATTTCGAGAGGCTGGAGGAATTCCTTGCAAACCAGAAGAATGGCGAGGATGCTTCTAATTCAGATGGAAGCTTGAGTCTCTCAAGGACATCGGCCGAGATCCGCGTGCTCTTGTCTTAGGTACTTACGCAATACATGTTCAACACTATTTGATATACTGCTGTATTTCATTTCTTGCTCTGAATGTCCAGACTTTACGACGCATAGATTACATGGAAGGAAGCCTTTGATAGTGTAGTCACTGTGTGTCAAGTATAGCCTCACACAGGTTTTCCACGTAGCAACTCGAGCACCAACTGTATCTTACCTCCTTGTTTCCACACTGGACCGTAGCGACTCTACGCTAGGCCGGACAGAACTACTCGAACTGCGTCGGCGGCGTGCCCTCTGTTCCCACGGCTCGGAAGGATGCAGTCCCGTGGATTTGGCGAATATGTTGAGAATATCTGTCAACGAGACGACCCCGATGAGCTTGCCCGACAAGAGAGCGCCAGCCATTGTAGGCGCCGGAACCGTCCCGCCGGACAAGGAGGTTTGTGAAGTGGTCGTCGGCGTGGCGGGTGTTGACAGAGGTGACGACTGGGGTGCTGACTCCACGATCCACATTCGATGCGATTTCGTCGCTACCAGCTTGGCTATCGTATGAGCCAATGTCGAATAGGGGTTCACGTAGAAGACTGGATAGACGTCTTGTCCCTTTTCTACCCCTCTCTCGTTAAGGATGACAGAAATGAAGTGCATACAAGAACTACCGAGCAAATATGCACTTGAGGAGCTTGTCAAATGTCGCACGTCCTTCGTCGAGATGTTACCCACCACGTTGTGTCCGCTGTCTACGATTGCTACGCTTGAAAGGCCCTCTTCGTACATGAGAGACAAGGCATCGGTAAGAGGAGCGTCGGAACTGAGGGCTCGTTAGTTCAGGCTTCTGAGAGGCAATGACTGCTTTGCTATCAGTATTGGCTTTACTCACTGAACTGAAAGAACGGGCCGGACGCCAATTCCTAGGTCTTGCAGCGTGACAGGGTTGAGTCGGTCAATGGCGGGAAAATTGACACCTTCATTCCAGAAGAATTCCACCATGCGAAGCTGGCTTACGATGCCAACAACGTTCCCTGTCGAGTCGGTAACAAAGACTCTGTGTATGCCGCTCCCAAGCGTTTCTATCGCCTGAGAGAGGTTCACATCCGAGCTCATTTTGACGATGGCTTCCCTGGAACACAAAGGCTGGATCTCCCGAAGTGAGATATGCGCACCTCCTTGAGCTTTCGTCATGATGTCATGAAAGAGCGCAGCTTGATCGCCCTCGGGTCGAGAAACTCCCACGACGGTGAGCAGATAGGCGTTCAGATCATTGTAATCAAAGCAGAAGACTGGCACTGCGGCATGAGCTTCTTCTCTTACAAGAACAACGCCGGTTGGACTTTGCAGAAGCATCTGGTAGTGCAACGTAAGTATGGGTACAAGTGCCGTGAAAATCTCCATCGGCTTGAGCTTACCAGAGTCGCCTCCTCCACGCTGGATCCAATGTCAATCCATCTTACGTCGTCAGGCGAAGTGAGCTCTCCTATGGTGATATCTCTCCATTCCCGACCGACAAACTTGGAGTTTTGGTGCCTATTACTGGAAGCTGGGTGAAGGAGAAGATCTTGGATCGCGGCCTGGGTAAGGGAAGGGTGTCGATGGCGTGGCGAAGCTGGAGGATTGCGAAGATTCTCAGTGAAGCTCTGTCGGTGTGAAGCTTTGCTAATGCTGGAGCTCGAAGGTGATCTCTGTGGTGATGGCGACGCCTTCGGCTCAGATAGCCTGGCGGATCTGTCCGCTTCGGTGTTGATAGACATGCTGGATCCCGCTGCCGCTGTGTCGCTGTCCATCATGTGTCATCAAAAAATCGTGCGGAGAGGAGTAAGTCGATGGAACGAAGCGAAGAATTTCCCAAGCTGCATGCACAGGCGAGGCAAGATTGAGGAGCAGCAGTGGTCGTTGGATAGCGTACTTTGTCAGGTAAGGGAGAATATACTAGTAGTAGCAGGTAGGTAGGTAGCTACTCCCCAGTAAGTAGTAGTAGATGTCATAGGTCGGTAAGGTATCCCTACCTCGGCACTATCAAAGCTCAGCTCTGGCTGTCGGACTGGTGCCTACTACCACAGTACCTGGTACCTATCTTGGGGCAGATGTAGTCACTGCCGCTGGCCTCGACTGATTAGATAGCGCTATCGCGCTCTGGGATTTTTTTTTATCACACACCCAAAAAAAGTACTACACACCCTTCCCCTCCCCCACCTTCTTCTCACTTCGATTCCCATACTGACGAGATTTTTTGACCTGTCCGCCAACTCAGCCGCCTTCAATCGTCTTCTCCCTGCTCTGATTGTCGAACATACTCGCTGGCGTACTGCGCGGCGTTCTCGTCCGTTAGCCGTCGCAACCATGTCCGTCCTATCGCCCGACGTGCATGCAGAGCTCACGCAGCTTTTGCAGGCGCTTCAGGCTTCCGACAATGGCATTCGATCTCAGGCTGAGGACCACCTGCAAAACAGCTGGACGAGCTCGCGCCCAGAAGTCCTCTTGATGGGACTTGCAGAGCAAATACAAGCTGGTGGAGATAATGCAGTAAGCTTTCGTCCTGTCGAAGCCGTCGCTTTCTGACTGCTGAAGCATGAGCCTCTCCCTGACTTCTCTGTCTAGACCCGGTCGTTTGCGGCTGTCATATTCAGACGGATTTCTTCAAAAACCAGGAAAACGGACTCTGGGAACAACGTCGACATGTTCTATTCGCTAGTCAAAGATCAAGCCATCGCCATTCGCCAGAAGCTGCTCGAAACACTCGGCTCCGAGACCGATCGAGCTGTCCGAAACAAGATCAGTGACGCTGTTGCTGAGGTCGCGCGGCAATACACAGATAACAGTCAGCCTCCATAGCAAGCACCCGCATCACATGCTATGTTTACCTCCTCCCTTCTTCGTCACTAACGTTTCTTGTCTTTAGACGATTCCTGGCCGGAACTCCTGGGAGCGCTGTTCCAGCTAAGCCAGGCGATGGAGGCCGAAAAGCGCGAGACAGCATACAGGGTTTTTGCTACGACTCCCGGAATCATCGAGAAACAGCACGAAGAAGCTGTCCTGCAAGCTTTTCAGAGAGGGTTCAAAGACGACGCAGTTCAGGTACAATATTTGGTTCCCATGATGCACTACAGCGTACTGATGGTGTTTATGCTTAGGTCAGATTGGCGGCCATGGATGCTTTCGCATCCTTCTTCAGGACGATCAGCAAGAAAGGGCAATCGAAATACTACGCTCTAATTCCTGATGTGCTCAATATTCTGCCCCCCATCAAAGATAGCCAAGACTCAGATGACTTGAGCAAAGCTCTCGTAGCCCTTATCGACTTGGCTGAGACAGCTCCCAAGATGTTCAAGCCGCTCTTCCACAACCTGGTTCAGTTCAGCATTTCGGTGGTTCAAGACAAAGAGTTGGATACGATTTGCCGACAGAATGCGCTAGAGCTGATGGCTACCTTTGCTGACTATGCCCCGTCGATGTGCCGGAAGGATGCGTCTTACACCACAGATATGATCACCCAATGCCTGAGTCTGATGACTGATCTTGGCGAGGACGATGACGATGCTACCGAGTGGTTGGCGTCCGACGATGTGAGTACATTGCGAAGACTAACCTACCCCAGTTTACCATTGCTAACCAATTGTTACAGCTCGAAGCGGATGAGAGTGATCAGAATCATGTTGCTGGAGAGCAAACCATGGACCGCCTCGCCAACAAACTGGGGGGGCAGACGATTCTTGCCCCTACATTCAACTGGCTTCCGAGAATGATGACTTCGATGGCTTGGAGAGATCGGCATGCCGCTCTCATGGCCATCTCTGCCATTTCTGAGGGCTGCCGCGACCTCATGATTGGAGAGCTAAGTCAAGTCCTCGACTTGGTCATCCCAGCCCTTCAAGATCCGCACCCTCGTGTGCGATGGGCTGGCTGCAACGCTTTAGGCCAAATGAGTACCGACTTTGCCCCCAAGATGCAGACCGACTTCTACGACCGGATCTTAAAAGCCATCATCCCTGTCCTAAACTCTCCAGAGGCTCGCGTGAAATCTCACGCGGCTGCAGCTCTTGTCAACTTCTGCGAGGAAGCAGAGAAATCCATACTGGAACCTTACCTGGACGAGCTCCTGTCTCACTTGTTTCAATTGCTCCAGAGCGACAAGCGTTTTGTACAAGAACAGGCACTGTCCACGATCGCAACTATTGCCGATGCCGCCGAAGCAGCATTTGCGAAATACTACGATACCCTGATGCCTCTCCTCGTCAACGTCCTTCAGACCCAGAATGAAAGAGAATATAGGCTACTACGGGCAAAAGCAATGGAATGCGCAACTCTCATCGCTCTTGCCGTTGGAAAAGAGCGCCTTGGCCAGGATGCCATGACACTCGTGAATCTGCTGGCACACATTCAAACAAACATCACGGACGCAGACGACCCCCAGGCTCAATATCTGATGCATTGCTGGGGCCGCATGTGTCGTGTCCTCGGTACCGACTTCATTCCTTTCCTGGACAATGTCATGCCGCCGCTTCTCGAGCTTGCCATGGCTAAGCCCGACATCCAGCTCTTGGACGACGATGAGCAAGCAGAACAAATGCAAGGAGAAGAGGGCTGGGAATTCGTACCACTCAAAGGAAAAATGATTGGTATTCGCACTAGCACCATGGATGACAAAAATATGGCCATCGAACTCTTGGTCGTTTATGCCCAGGTGCTCGAAGGTGCATTTGCACCCTACGTTGCCACTATCATGGAGAAGATCGCACTGCCTGGCCTCTCATTCTTCTTTCACGACCCTGTCCGCTATATCTCGGCCAAGCTTGTCCCACAACTGCTGAGCTCCTACAAAAAGGCGTACGGAAACCCCTCGAACGAACTCACTGGTCTGTGGAATGCAACGGTCGATAAGCTATTGGAGGTGCTCACTGCCGAACCTGGGATCGACACTCTTGCGGAAATGTATCAGTGTTTCTATGAGTCCGTGCAAGTCCTTGGTAAAGGGTGCCTGACGATAGACCACATGAATCGCTTCATCGACTCTGCTCTTTCTGCACTCGAAGACTATAAGGATCGGGTTGCGGAGCGTGCCGATGCCAAAGAGGGCGCAACTGCTGATGACTTTGAGGACGAAGCAGAGGAGACTCTGATCGCAATCGAGGACGACCAGACTCTTCTGTCTGATATGAACAAAGCATTCCATTCCATTTTCAAGAATCACGGCGTTGCATTTTTGCCTGCCTGGGAGCGCCTTATGTCAACATATGAAGGGTTTCTCGCATCGCCCGATCCAACTCAGCGACAATGGGGTCTTTGCATCATGGACGACGTTTTGGAGTACTGTGGCCCGCAGAGTGTCCGATATGCGTCCTATATCCAGCAGCCTCTCATCGACGGCTGCCAGGATGCCTCTGCCGCAATTCGCCAGGCGGCTGCATACGGTATCGGTGTTGCAGCACACAGAGGTGGCGCTGCATGGTCACCCTTCCTCGGCGGATCCGTACCGTACCTCTTCCAAGTCACACAAGTGCCCGACGCCCGGAACGAGGATAATGTGTATGCGACGGAAAATGCATCGGCCGCCATTGCTAAGATCCTTCATTACAATTCAACCAACGTCGACGATGTTCCCACCGTAATCACGCGATGGATTGATACCTTACCAGTCACGAATGATGAAGAAGCGGCGCCGTATGCTTATGCATATCTGGCAGAGCTGATCGATCGGTGAGTGACATGTCTCGGCTTGCATTGTGTCGGGGATGATGATGGAGACATGAGCACGTGGCTAACTTCAACTCGCAGACAATACCCATCCGTAATGAATCAGGCCGGCAAGGTTTTTGTATTTATCGCACAGGCCCTGGAAGCGGAAACACTCCAGGGACAAACAGCCAGCCGCGTAGCAGCCGCGGCGAAGGCCCTTCTAACAGCTGCCAATGTAGACCCGATGCCACTGCTGCAGCAGTTCTCTCCAGAGTCTCAGCGAACGATTATGGGATTTTTCAGCTAGCAGTGGCCCTGGTCGATGGGAAGCTAAGGTTCATTCAAGATATGCGCTGATCGATAGCCAGTGAACAAATACAAAGGATCTTACAGCCACTGCTTGGCATTTAATGGTGCACTTGGGAAGTCGGAAGTTGGAAAGATATTGGTCGGGAACTGCTAAGATATAGCATTGGGTAGAGTGAATTACATGACAACAAGGGTAACATCTGCTTTAATGAGAGGAGATTTGATGGTAGTATCTGGTAGGGATACCGACTGTACACTTGGGATTTTGCATTTCGATAGATTACTGTACATACTGCAAATTCAACATGGGAAAGAAGACAAAAAAATACAGATAATGATTGATCCATCAATGCAGAATACCTTATTTTCATACTACACTCTACGACCTAAGGTAGGTGTCTATTTGATATGCCTGATACTAGTAGTACCTTAGGTACTAACACTGCTGTAAGCGGGTTGGTGAGGATTGCCTGTCATTCTGCCTGGTCGCACCGCCTGCCGAATAAGGTAGCGCGTCAGAGCCTGCGTTTCCACGATATGGTTACCATGCAGTCAATCTCTTCCTTATTACATTGCTTACGCCCGCGCACTATCCTTGGTAATCCTTCTTGAGCAAGTGCCAGATCTCTCTCACCGTTCTTCCACTGCAGCAGCGTCTGGTCTCCAAAAACGCAGGCAATGTCGTCCCCTGATCGTCGTACCGGAGTGAAACGGCCTAGTAAGTGTCTCTGCTTGATGTAACTGCTTGTCAAGACTGGTCAAAGAGTTGGCTAATCATGGCATTTCACGCAGGAACGCAGTCGCTCCCACCGCCGTCATTGCCCCAGCTGGTTGCTGAACAGAAGACTCCCATTCCGGCCACCGACAAAGATTCCCAGCGGCTGATTGTCGTGCTCTCCAATGCCAGCCTTGAGACATACAAGGCGGTGCAGGGAGGCGTCAACCGCGCTGGGCTCCACCGAGAGGAAAAGTACTCGCTCCTCAACAGCGATGAGCATATAGGTGTTATGCGCAAGATGAACCGCGACATTAGCGATGCACGACCGGACATCGCGCATCAGGTTGTGCTTTTCTGGGCCTATAGACGTGGGAGGCATCTTAACTAACGATCGCAGTGCTTACTGACCCTCCTGGACTCACCGATCAACAAAGCCGGCAGACTCCAAATTTACATTCACACAGCTAAAGGAGTGCTTATCGAGGTATCACCCTCCGTGCGTATACCCCGGACTTTCAAGCGATTTGCAGGCCTCATGGTGCAGCTCCTGCACCGGCTGTCAATTCGCTCCACGACTTCCAACGAGAAGCTTCTGCGAGTGATTCAGAATCCAATTACGGATCACCTGCCGCCAAACTGCCGCAAGGTAACGCTCAGCTTCGACGCTCCCGTAGTTCGCGTACGCGAGTACATGGAGACGCTTGGCCCCAAAGAGAGCATCTGCGTGTTCGTTGGAGCCATGGCAAAGGGTGCCGACACTTTTGCCGACTCAATAGTTGATGAGAAGATCTCCATCAGCAATTTCTCGCTATCAGCAAGTGTGGCGTGCAGCAAGTTCTGCCACGCGGCCGAGGATGCGTGGGACATCCTCTAAATCTTGACAAGAGAAGTAGATTAGCTTGCTGATCGAATACAACTTGGCTTGACGTTGATACAACATCCCGTTTTGCCTGTGCTCAGAGTCAAGTACGGTATCGTCGGCGCCACGAATTGTTTTTCCAACAAAAACATTCTGGCGCTGCGGAGTGAATCCTTCGTGAATCCTTCGTGACAATGTCCGCTCTGGCCTTTGGCCATCAGTAACTTACCTACCCTTTCAGGTTTAGTCTATATTCCGGCTCCCTCTTTTTTTCCGACGTTTCTTTTTTTGCCTAAAAAAAAAAGAAGATAAAAAAGTAGAGATAAGGGAAAAAAGAAACGAGGAAGAGGAACCTGTAAACCAGAACTGCTGTAGAGCTGGTGCTTCGTACGTATCCATCGCCATCGACCCCGACAGTTTGTCTGTTGTGAATTTCTTCTTTTTTTCCTTTCCGACGGCGATGCGCTAGTGCTTTACGCACTTAAATATACCAAAATTTCTCAAAGGCGCAACCTCGACCTTGCACCATCACAAGTGACAACGTACGACTTGGAAATCTCCAGGAGAACCTCTGCTTGCTACTCACCCAATCGGCATTTTTGATTTGATTCCCACATTGATCACAATGGGTGTCGGAAACAAGCGCACGCTCACCAAAACAAGACGGAAGACACGGTATGGAAGTCATTTGATTCAAGGCCATTATCCTCAAGCTAACCTTTGGATAGGGATGTGGACCAAGTCATATCCGATCTTCGATCCCACAAACACCTGACACAATACAAAGAGACCAAGTTGCCTCAGGATCTCCCCGGGCTTGGGAAGAATTACTGTGTTGCATGTGCCAGGTGGTTTGACACTCCCTTTACCCTGGCTACCCACGAGCGCGGAAAGCCGCACAAGAGAAGGTAAGTCGGCGTTGGCATTGTGCCTTTTGGTTCTCTTTCGCCTCGACTGACAGATTCTGCAAAGGTTGAAGCAGCTGCGAGACGAATCCAAGGCCACCTCGAAACCCGGACAATCGAACGATCTGAATCTCGACAAGCCAGAGACAGCGCAAGATCCTACCGATGCTGGCGTTGAAATGGTTCTGTAGGCTGGTATTTGGATCTCCATCGGACGGCGGCCGACGCCGTAGTTTATACAAACCCGCTATGGATCAGCACCAAACTTGGTCAAAGTCTCTTCCTATCTCAAAGCCCGCCCACGCGGTCTTACAAGACTACTAGGCCGACTAGAGGAACGAACGCCGGGCCTGCCTCTTGTTGAGATGCCTCGTGCTGATGGTAGTCGAGACTGGCGATGCCCAGGGACATTGTGCTTCAGACTGGGTCCTGTCGACTTGGGAGGGCTCTCCACGAAAGATGTGTCGGTAGTCCTTTGCTGCCGTCAGCAAACGGATGCAGTGCCTCAAGCCTTGATAGATGATTGGATCCTTCGAATAAGGGCGCTTACATATAAGTCGCTTCCCCGTCGTGCCCGGGCTTCACATCCGTGGTGCTGGGCTGACTGAGGTGCTGACGGTCTCGACGGAATGACTGGGGAACGGGGCACTAGATACGAAAGGCAATACAGAGTCAGATCAAGTCGCATTGACAAACAGACTTCGCAAGCAGTAGTAGCAGTAGCACCTCGGGAAAGTCGACGCAAAACGCGTTCATGTTAAGGCCGTAGAGAAAGCTGGCGAAGGATTCGCCAAAACGGGCCAAGCTTTCGTCGATGAGCTGGAAATGCATCATGTTTGCCTCGAGATCAGCCATGGCATCGGAGAGCTCCGCGAACGCGGGCTCCAGCCTCTTGAGAGGAAACGCAGCATCGCCGTCGCCTGTAGCATGGACAGACCCGCGGAACGACGACTGTGAAGGCGGGCGAAGCGGGGTGGTAGGTCGCGATGTCCATGTGCGCGCATCTGCATGTCTTCCGCCGCTCTGGTGAACGTCCGGGGCTGTTGGCGGCACCATTGCTGTTGTGATTCGCGTAAACAGTCAGATCCAGGATAGGTACTAGTAGTATTTTGGTGGTGGATTGTGTGTAAACTGAACGCGAATGAATTTATTATTATGGGTGACGTATCTGGCGAAAGAAAAGCAGTCACACCGAGCACAGTCTAGCCCCTCCAAGGACGTGCTAACCTTTCCAAGGCTTGAACTGGTCCCTACGGCGTACAGGGGGAAAAATAAGAGAAAAGCGAAAAAAGAAAACAGAGGAAAGACGAGCAAAAAGAGGACTGATTATGTAATTTCAAGCTTGAGGCGAGCAGGCAACTGTACTGAAAAACTTCCATGACCGTGTAAGTAGATCTCATGCATATACCTATATATGTATATATCCCACCAGTTTCAAGCGTGAACCTGTCCAATACTCAGAGAAGAGTCTCCTGCACCCGGACCGGCCCTGTACCATTCATCACTCATATAGCTATCCGTCACCATGGGGGCTGAACAGTCCTCAAATGCGGGATCGCGCCGCACCGACACTGAGACCACCCAAAGAACATGCTATTATGAACTCTTAGAAGTTGAAAGGACTGCCACTGATATTGAGTAAGCTCTTATGATTAAAACTCCCTGAGCTGGTTCAAAATATTCATCAAAGACTGTTAGAATAAAGAAGGCATATCGCAAGAAGGCCCTGGAATTGCACCCAGATCGCAACTTCAACAACGTTGAAGCGGCCACGAAGAAGTTTGCCGAAGTTCAAGCTGCATATGACATCCTGTCCGACCCTCAGGAAAGAGCCTGGTACGACTCACATCGTGACAGCATCCTCAGCGGCCAGGACGATTCACAGGACGCCTCTGCGCCTCCGACATTTCACAATGTCCGCCTTACCACGGCGGACGACATCATGCGTCTCATCTCTCGCTTCAACGTCACCGTCGTTCCCTACACTGATGACGCCAACGGCTTCTTCACCATCACGAGAGAGACGTTTGAGCACCTCGCTGAAGAGGAAGAGGCTGCTGCCGACTACGATGGCACCGAGTGTCCCGAGTACCCTACCTTTGGCTCAGCCGACGATGAGTTCGATAGCACTGTGAAGCCGTTTTATAATGCCTGGACCGGCTTCAGCACGAAGAAATCATTCATGTGGCAGGATAAGTTCCGCCTCTCAGATGCTCCGGATCGCAGGACCAGGCGATGGATGGAGAAGGAAAACAAAAAGATTCGAGACGACGCAATCAAGGAGTTCAACGACGCTGTCCGATTCCTCGTCTCGTTCGTCAAGAAGCGAGACCCGCGCTACGTTCCCAACAACCAAAGCGAGGCAGATCGCCACAAGTCGCTTCGGACCGCTGCTGTTGCGCAAGCTGCGCGATCACGAGCCGCAAACAAGGATGTGCATTCGTCATTCGAAGTGCCGGACTGGGTGCTGCCCAAGGAAGACGGGAAAGAAGAGGACCAGCCGTCAGAGTCTGAGGAGTCTGAAACCGAGATCCTGGAATGCGTGGTGTGCAATAAACGGTTCAAGAGCGAGAAGCAGTTCGAATCCCATGAGCGCAGCAAAAAGCACATCAAGGCTGTTCAGGACCTACGGCGCCAGTTGAAGAAGGAGACAGCAAATCTCGACCTGGAGGCAACGACTTCGGATGCGGAAGCTTCACGGGATGCAGAAGCTACAAACGTAGGGCCTGAGATTTCACCTTCTCTGCCTGAGGAGAAGCCGGATGAATTGGGACAAGCGAACACGCAAGGGCAGGAAGCAGTCACTGAAGATGAAGCATCAGCGCCCAAAGGTGTATCAGAAGCAGGTGAAGAAGCAAGTCACGACGACAAGCTCGACGAATCATTTGACAAGCTGAATCTGAGATCGACGAGTGAAGGCGACTCAATACGCGTCGATCTTGATGAGGAGACACAGGGCGATTCACCAGAGCAACCTCAGGAGGAGCCCTCAGTTGACGACACGAAACCGAAAGTAAAGATCGGAAAGGCAAAGCTCAAGCGACAAAAGAAAGCTGCGGCCATGACGGCCGAGAACGAGGTAGGTTTCGTATTCTCATAGGCTAATTAGTGGGTTCGACATGTATTGACCAAACATTGACACAGCATCGATGCAACGTCTGCACAGCTGAGTTCGACTCCAAGACGAAGCTATTTAAACATATCCGCGACCTGAACCACGCCGCGGCCACTGTCCAGTCCGGTGGGGCAGGAAAAAGGAGGAAAGCATGAAGGCCTCTTCAGCCGACATGCCGCATTCTCGCATCGCGCTGTTCTGTCAATATGCTGGCCCATGATGAGGGATATCAAATAGATAAAGCGCCGTAACACCGGTTATGGTTGCTGGTTGAAAAGAAGGACCACGACAAACCTATCCGTGCACGGCGGAGAGCATCTTGTCTGAAACGGCTCCCGACGGCACGATCACGTTGTCGCCATATCATCAACATCATCGTCATCGCTCAGGACCTCAACCTCATCCACGGCACCATCCCTGCCCTCGCCGCTGTACAACGTGTGCTCGCGGTCTGCCACGTGGATGATGGCTTTCCCCTGGCCGCTCTCTACACGCTGCCTCCAGTCGGCCCAGTCACTCTCGGACCGAATAAGGAAGCCTATCAGCATGCTGGGGTCCATCTCTTTGACGTGGAGCCGACGTAGTCTCGAGGTATGACATGAGTCGATGTCTTCGTCCGTATAGTTTGCTACATCTTCATGGTATGGAATGGCCTTTCTTGTGTGATGAGGATCGAGATAGAAGAGGTAGCTGCCCTGGCTGCCGACGAAATAGTGGGAAGACGATGGACGGCCGCTAAGAATAACATTAGAACATTAGCTGCAGCTGTATCTACATCAATGGTACTACTTACCCAGCAATGCCAACCGACTGTGGCATCTGGAGTGCGGCGATCAGAGGCTCCCAATATATCGGCGTGATTTTGTCAATACCGAGGCGCGTTCGTATGAGGATCAAGGTTGGGCGGAAATCTTGGTCATCGGGCTTTGCAACCTTCATGAAGCTATCCTCGTAAACATCCTGCCCGTCATTCGGGGAGTATACCTGCAGAGGAAGTCCTGAGGAGCTGGTAAGGGCTCTGTGTCCCAACGTGTCAGCAGTCACAATCACCTTTTGAAGGCTCGGGGGCAGTCCAAAGGGTTCGCATACTGTATGCACTGCGCAGTAGCAGACGGGCCAAACCACTCGCCCGGAAATTTCCCACAAGCAGTAGCCCCGTGGCGTACGAAGTTATGGATCGAAAAGGGTGCCCTTGGGTCGTCGGCAAACATGCTGATGATCTTCCGTTCCTCCTGTTGATTCTGACCGCGCCGCCAATCTAGCAGGGGGTTTTGAGTCAGGCCTCTCTCTCTTGTAAGGCATGATTCGATCTGAGGGGGGGAAAATATACCTCTTCCTAGCTGAAGCGTTGCAATAGTGGTAGCAAGAAGGCTCTGGCCAGACCGAATCATGCAACCCCAACCACTGTCGGAAGAGAAGCCAGTCGGATCCGTGAGTGTGCTTTTGATCCTTACAGAAAACGAAAGCGCAGAAGTAGCCCTCGGGTCAGCGGACTTGGGTATAGGTTCAAATCCAGATCTGTATGTCATCCAGAACTTTGCCGCCATGTCTTCCGTGAAGCCTGGGGGCCACCCGTTCCCCAGCGGCAGCTCCTCGCCCGCCGCCGCTGCTGACGAGAGGCTGCTCGAGGTTGACGCCGGCGGTGTCTCCGGCGCATTTGCGTTTGTAGACGGCTTCGACGGGGGCAGGGGGCTCTGGTTCGGAGGTGACGCGCCGGTCTCTGTGTCGTGGCCGGCCGGTTTCGTCGCCGTCTGTATGGTTCCGGAGCTGTGCTGCTTGCTGGGGTCGAGCTTGTAAGAGCGGCCCAGGCACCAGACAGGCTCGTCGCTGTTCACATCGTTGGACGGCTCGGGGTCCCAGAACATCTGCATGATTCGCCGGTACCGTCCGAGGTCGACGCTGATGTTGGAATCCATGGTTGATGGGGATTGTTGAGAGGACGAGGTTTCCGGCGGGCGATGTTGTCACTGTAGGTACGAGGTACGGATACCCTGTAGGCATGTCCATGTGCCGCGGGCGACCGACTTATGTCATAGGACTCGCCTGTTGCCTAAAGCAGTAACAGCCAGAGGTCCAGCGTTGAATGCACAGAGACGGGGAATTCGATCTTCAGATGCTTAAAATATTACTAGTAGTCACATTTCTTTGTCGAATTACAAAGTCTCTTGTCATTTTCTCTCTGAGTACCTTATCAGGAACAGGTGAACAAACTGTGAGTGAGATACAGCGGTATGCATGTGCCGTAACTGGTGCAAGAGATACATACGAGGGTCTCGGTCTCGATGGCTGACATCTGATATCCATGCTTACCTAAGGCGGCGTCTACCAGTGGAAGTGGTCGCGTGCATGGACTGAGTGACTATCTGCCCGTCATTCATTAATTAACCTCCTGCGCCCAGCAGCCCTTGATGCCTAAACCTCCATCCCATGAAACCACGACTATGTAAATCCATAGCTTGTTGCTTCTTCTTCTCTTCTTCTTCTCTTCACACGCATATACACCATATACTATAATATATCTCGTCTGTTTTCTTTCTTACACCGTCCATGATTTACAATCCAGATGCCCATCACATAGAAGGAATTGAGACTGCCGCCGCCGCATCTCATGCCCCTGTGAACCCGGCAAAGCTCGGAGACTTCAGCAGATTGTACGCCGAGCTCCTCGACTCTCCCACCCTCGCCTTCTCGTCGTCGGAAGCAAGCGACTACTACGACGATGACTCTTCGCCCGCCCTAAAGGCCACCAGCCTGTCGTCGGCTGCGTCCGACCGTATCCCTGACCAATCGCTCGATGACGCCACCCTGACTCGGTATCCCAACGATGCCTCTACCAAACGATCCCGCGCGAGCGCCGTCACCCATGGCTCTCCGCGGGAGATCAAGCACGCTATTCCAGTGAAGGCCGGTGGCCATTCCGGAATAGCATCCTCTCCGCCGTCTCATCGGCGCTGTACTTGCATTCGGGGGCTTCGGACGGTCCAGCAGCCACTCTCGTTGGCTACGCCTCCCCCGGAGTGCCCCGAGTGCTCGCCGTCGGCTACCACCACGCACCGTTCTCGGGCTGTGACCAACAAGCCGCGAGAAAAGCTTCGTCTGAAAGAAGACAAGCACGGAGCGCTCATGATGGGCCTCATCCCATATCGGGTTCGAGACGCCGCCATAGCTGAAAAGCACCCCGAAATCACGTCGCAAGGCGTACATGTCTTCGTCGACATGTCCAATATCGACATTGGGTTTCAGAGCACGCTGAAGGAGGCTCGGCATCTGGACGACCGTGCTCGTCTATCGCCGTTGCCTCACCTGAACCTGCAGTTCCTGACCAAAATCCTTGTTCGGGATCGGCAGGTGGTCGCCCTTAATGTGGGCTGTTCTACCGTCCCGGGTCGTTCGGAGCCTCGCTACGTGCAGCAGCTGCGAGACCTGGGGTATCAAATCGATCTTAGGGAGCGTAAGAGGGTCGTCGAAGTCGGACTGCCCTCAGCCGGCGCGCCCGACACTCTACGCTATGTGGAGGACCTTGTGGACGAGACTCTGCAAGTCCGCATTGCCGAGTCCGTCATGGAATATTTCCGTACGCCGGGAACCATTGTACTCGCTACAGGGGATGCCAAGCCATCTCCGCACTCGGATGGATTCTTTTCATGCGTGCAAAGAGCCCTCAAGATGGGCTGGAACGTCGAGGTTGTCTCCTGGCGAGGCAACCTCTCACTCAGATGGATTGATAAGCAGTGGATGTCTCAATGGCGTGACAGGTTTCGCGTTATCGAACTAGACGACTTTCTAGAAGTTTTGAAATAAGTCTAGATATACCAATATAGGTAGAATATGATGTATATCGGCAATACCACAGGATACCTCACGAAGTGAACTGCACTATGTACGGTGTCGTCTATTTCTCTAGCTGGAGGTCAAGATTGCTACTGGCTACTGGCTTCCCGGCATTACCGCATCATCAACTCGGAAATCTAAAAAGCCAGCGACACGCCCATTGTGTAGGACAGAAGTGGGTAAGAAAGTATGTAGTATACAGGCAGTATATATATGTACAAGTGGTATCGTTTGCATCCGCCGCCAAATAAAAAAAAACATATTGCTTCCAAGGTTGGGGTAAAAGGGGCCAGGTGCCTGGTATCCAAAGAATAGAGTAATATGGGTTCTCCTCCATAACAAGTGACCGGCCACGATTTCGCAAAATTCCGCTAGACATATGCTGTGGCAGATCAAGTTAAAGACGGGGGGTAAAAGTCGTGTACGGTGTTTTGCAATGACTGTACAGGTAGCAAGAAAGGGCAACCAGAATAGAAAAGAAGAAGGGGGTCGAGAGGTAGGCCAGCCTCTTCTCGCATCCGATGAGCAAGTCAAAGTAGTAATAGTTGATGGAGAACACGAGCTTTGCCAGTCAGTCATGTTTGGCTGCTTTCGCGTTCTTCTCGTATCGATGCCATTCCCGAGCTGACAGCGCCGTGGGCTAGAGATGACTGGCTTGGAGGCGGCATGGTGGAAGAGGACGAGGCATGTGGTCCCCCCATCGAGCCCGAGCCACCCGAAGCCACAGCGATCTTGCTTGCCAGCTGCTTTGGGTCCAGAAGATTCTCGCCGTTGCTATGTATTGGATTTGGTGTCTCGCTCCTGTGCAGCGGTGAGGAATGGATGGGAGACGTGGATTTCTTAGTCTGAGTGTCAGTATTCACGCTGTGGCTTCCTCGCGTGGAGTTGCGTGGGGAGACTCGGCCAGTCTAGTTTGGGTGTCAGCAACCACATCGTATTCAAGGTTTAAGGGGGAGGCTGCTGATTCTCACCTGTTTAGCCCATCGTAGGCCACAGCTATTGCACAAGTCTCGCTGTCCGCTTGGCCCTCTCCGCCATTCTGGAGTATTTCGAGTGTGGCAGTTGGCGCAATCGCGCGCCACATTCCCGACGCCCTTTCTTCTTTTCCGCTTCTTCTTGTTCGACAGTAAGCCACCAAGCTCCTCGGCCAAGATACGATTGATCTTCTCCATCTGTCGAAGCTCGAACTGCCAGCTTGAGCATTTGGTGGTTCTGAGTTCATCGAAGATGTTGTCGTCGGACGCCAGAGCGGCATCCTGGGAGCCTGGGACAAGCGCCCCGCCTGCCGGCTGAAGCATCGGGCCACCATGGCCCTGGTGTTGGATATCAGCCCTTAACGAGTTGGCGCCATATAACGCGTTCGCGGCAGTAAGAGTCGATGGAGCATGACGGGACGAGGCTTTCAAAAGCTTCGTCTGAGCCAGGACAAAGGACGGCTTCTGGCCTTCTGAGGCGTCTCCGGGGTACAGGATGGTTTGAGCCTGGAGTCCCTGCCCTCGCCGATTAAGCATCTCATGCTTGCAGGTAGATATCTTGCCCTTCCTTGCCTTTTCGATCGTACGTCCAAACTCTGCCCGTGATTCCTTGCGCATGAGTTCCTGGATGCTTGTACCGACCAAAGACTCGGGCTGTAAATCCAAAAGGGACCTGATGTTTGCCGAAACCGAGAGAAACATGCCAGACGTGGACAATTTGCTCCAGAGCTCGCTATCACCGATGCCGCCGTTCGCTTCCAAAGTGTGTCTCCCAAGGGCAAAGACGGGCCGCTTTCTGCCAACCAGAATGATGCACTTGCGGCCTCTGCCCTGATCGACAAACAATGACCCGTGGCTCTCAAACCAAGTATAGCCGCTCTGCTTCCGCCGTATTCTGAACACGATGTTGACTTGGCTGCCCGTCGTTGCGTCTTTCAGCTCCCGTGTCACCGGAACTATGTCCGAGGGATGGCAAACCGAAGACAAGGGGTTTCCAACCAGGTCCGCGGCGTCGTATTCGAGAACGCGTTTACACGAGGGCGAGAGATAGAGGAAGAGGCCCTTGAGGGATATGACATGGACCACGTCGTCGGTATTTTCGAGAAGCATCTTATCCCAGGACTGCCTATGCCAATCCGACACAAGCCCATTGGGGTTAAACTGCTGTAGGAGGGTAGAGACGTCGTCGACGCCAAGTGTCTGTCCGTTGTCAGACTCCAACTGATTTGACACTGGCGGAGTCCATATGTATTGACCAATGTCGCTGTGCTTGTAGTTGACTTTGACGCCGCCCATTTCCTGGCCAGAAATGGCGTCGGGACATTCAACGAGGTCGATCTGGAAGCCGATGAAGTATCTGATCTCATCGGTATCCCAGGGGATAGGTATCATTGTTAATAGGTTCAGGAACGGCTTTCCGCCCTTGCGATAGTTGATCAAACTTTGCTGCACCTCCCGGCCCTCCTGGATCATCCTCTTGAGGTTGAACACGGCTCCGTCATCAACAAACTCTCGTTTTGAGCCAGCCTCGACCTTTCCATCGGGTGCCTGGAGGAAGCGACAATTCTTGCCCATAATCTCATGGCGGCTGTACCCAGTGAGGTTCTGGAAGTTGTCTGATACATATATTATAGGGCAGTCATTCATCGTGACATCACAAACGACAAAGGCACAGGACATGTCGACAGCCCCGAGATGGATCTTGGGGTTCTTGCGAGTCGCGACGAGCCACAGCGCTTTGAGCATGTCAAAGCCGCTTTTCGAGTAGATGGTCTTTTCCTTGGACTGGTCACTGGTATTCGGAACCGGGTTTGGAGTCGCGGAGGCGGGGCTTGGCTGGGCCATGTCCATGGATGCTGAGCTTTGCTGGGCCGACATGGCAGGCACTGATCCGGGAAGAGGAGAAGGCATGCTTGGTTCAAATGCCACCATGTCCGTTTCCATGGAAAGGTGAGAAGGGCCGGAGGTCATCGTCTGGAACTGTGGAGGCGGAGCATTCATCAAGTCTTCGTCGTGCCCCAATGCCATGCCCTTGTGGCCGCCGTTTGAGCGACCACCTAGTGATGCGCCGGCGGCGCTGCCGGTCAGGGCATAGCCATCGTCGCCGGATGCGAGCTGGTTTGCATCCATCTGGCTGGCGATGGACGTAGCAGTGAGATCTGATGCTTGGCCACTTGTGCCGGGGAATAGATCCATTGCCGAAGGCTCGGCAGCCAATCCGCCCATGTCCATGTTCGCAAACTGAGACTGCATCATGTTGCCCATGAGGTCCTGGGGCATGCCCGAGAAGCTGCCAGCATCGGCCACGTAGCCGCCCATCGGATCCTGCATGCCGATGCTGGCGCTCATGGCGGAGAAGGGAGTCTGCATATCCGGGTCGAACTGATAATTGCCAAAGCCAGCAGGTCCGGCGTCGAACCCCATCATGTCTCTGGGCCCGATCGTTGACATGCGTCGAGGCGGGTTGCCCTGCGGAGCAGGGCCCAGGGCGTTCCCGTAGGCCTGGGGCATGCTTCTTCGTCGCTGGATGTCATGGTGGCCGTCGCGCATCACGTCATCCATGTGGCCGTCCTGGAGCACGGCCTGGCCTGATATCATCGGATTGTTGGACATGGCCGATCGTGACTGATGAAGCTGCTGCTGAAGCTCGGGGGGCAGCGTGGGATCCTGCATCGACATGTCTAAAACATTGGGGGGGAGGTGAGTCGGATGCTGTTCGTCCGGCGGATGTGGAAGCTGGCCGTCCAGCTGCTGGGGGGGCAACTGGTTCGTCTGGTAGTAGCCTTCCATGGCGGCAGCATCTGACCAAGTACACAAGATTCACTGTATCGCTCGGCAAAGGATGAGGGAGAGACGAGGCGCCGTCCGTGGGGTGTCGGATCGTGGTGCCAGTCTTCGGTCTGTCGTCGCTTCGGCGGGCACAAATGAGGGTTGGGATGTGATATGAGCTGATCTGACCATACGCATGCGGGGTGGAACACGGGTTCGAGCTTCTGGTTCGGCAGTCGAAGTCGCTCGGACGAGGCTTGCGACGCTGTGTGCAGAGTCGCGGGCGTACAGACGACGATGGGGGTCAAGGGTTGCGGCTGTGGTTGCGGCTGCGGCTGCAGTCTTCTTGTGCGAATATCGGATATCGGATATCTCTGCACGGCATCCACCACCTTTTTCTCTACCCAGCAAAGATGCGACCACCGCTCTGTCGGCTGGGCGGAGGATCAAACGACCCCTCGACGAGCGCGCTAGGGGAAAGGCGCAAGAGACAGGGCACGTCAGCTGCTGGCAAGCTGAGGATATGGCGGCGTCCCGACACCAGCATCTGTCATATGTAGCTCGTCAAGTTGGTTCGGCAATGTGGCGTTGCATGGGAGATGTTTTGGGGACCGCAGTCCTACCTACACGCAAAAAGGTCAGGTACTACCGACAGGACTATCCCTTAGGTAAGGCAGTGCCTGCGACTACAGTATAGTATCTTAGTACTATCGAGTACCCTTAGTAGGCAAGGCAGTACCTGCTAGTACTGTAGGCAAGGCATGTGCCGACCTGTGCGTGCTTCAGTAGCCGCAGCCTACCACACAATACCCGCGTCTTAGCAGCATGTGCGTGCTGTACCTACCTTACCTTACTTTCATGCTCAGCTGCGGCACGCCTCTTTCCACTCTTCTGTCTGTCTGTGGTGGCTCCTCCCCTGCCCTGTCAAGGCATTGCCTGCCTTCCTAGTCCCTGGTGACGGAGCATTACATCCGCCCTCTCTCCCACCAATCTGGCTCTCGATGCGTATCTGCATGTAACCGCGTCCCAGGCCATCGGTGGGCCCCCCGTTCCATTTACGGGTAAGGCACAGGTATAAACACTGCTATAAATACAGGGCAGCCTGGCGACCTCTTGATTCCATCCGTACCTTATAATAAGCAGTCACGATATCTTACATACAATACATACATGCAACCGCTGTTGGCCACGGTGCAGAACATCGATTCCCTGCAGCTTCCAGAGGGCTCTATGTCATACCTGGCCACGTCGCCGTCAACGTGACAAGGCAAGAATGTCAGTGTTGAACTTGTGCGCGCAGATTATGTAACATGCCCACAGCAAACGTAATAGATAGTCCTCGATGGGAGAAAAAAGGCCCTCGTTCCACAGCTACGGCCCTACATAACTCGGCATTCGAGAGACGAAACCAACTGGTGGCAACAGATGATGGAGACCCTTCGGCTATTGAGATCCCGATAGTAGTACGTATGTATAGAGAATCCATTATTAGCGCTCTTCCACCTCGCAGCGCCATTTACGGACCAAAAAGCTTGACGAAAGAGCTGTTGGTCCCGCCGGTCCCGGGTATCTTGCGATACATGCAGCCTTCTCTTCGGAACGTTGTGCAACCCATCAATGACCCAGCCTTGTGGCGTCAGTTGAGAGAGTTGATCCTCGCCTAATACATTCGACCGAGTTCGCGGTGACGGACAGTCTGTCAATGTACACTGAAGTCCGGAGTAGACCGGGAACTTATCGTTCCGTGGACGCATTCGGTCATGAGAGCGAGACATTTATGAATAGCTGCGTCAACGCGCATCTAGACACTGCCGTATATGTGTCCCGTAGCATGCAAGGCTGCACCTAAGCTGAGTCGACCTCGTAAACGAAGACACGGCCCTTTATCAAAACATGGCCGCAAAGGGCGACAGTCGCCAACCACATGGGTCATCCCTTGAGAATGTCGCGACTTTTCCAATGAGGATCACCCAGAACCAATACGCAAACGGAGTTTGTGCAACACGCGTTCGCGGAATACTCATGACCCTTCCCCGGCCGCCCCCTTTTAAAGAAAGCTGTGACACACCGGCAGCGTTCACTGGCCATCCGCCGCCTTCCGCCTGGAACACCGTCTCAAACAGATCTGAAGATTCAGCGAGTAACACTGCTCTATGGAATTCCTGGCCCCATAGTGTCCATACCTACGGAGCACCATACGAGGTCAAACGAGAGACATGGAGAGATCTCCTGCGCAAAGATACATGTTGAAAGCTTCAGCATGGTTATCCGGCATTCGTCTTCGTCTTCGCCTCCTGGCCGTGGTGCCAGTCGTCATCATCACATACATCGTCGCGTTGGTTGCCATCGATGAGTTCTTCTTCGCCTCCAACAGAATCGCCATCAAAACCGCCCCGGTTGAAGGAGGTGGTAGCACCGAGAATGGACGCCTGGAATCGGCCGAGGCCATGCAGCTGGATTTCGGACGAGTATCCAATAAGACATTGGGGTTTGAAAAAGTCATTGCCATCGGCCTTCCAGAGCGTACAGATAAACGGGATGCCTTGGAACTGATGGCGTCGCTAACCGGCTTCGACATCGAATGGGTGGATGGTGTAAAGCCCTCAAGTATCCCGAATAAAGCTGTGCCGTATGGCATCGATCCAGCGGCAGTTCGAGACAACTTCCTCGGCAGCTGGAGGGGCCACATGAACGCTATCCGGCAGTAAGTGTTGTGAAAGGGTCCCTCTCATCTTCGTGTTCCCAAGGCCCGTCTAAAAGAATGTCAGAGTGGTCGAGCAGGAGATTGGATCAGCGCTCATCATCGAGGACGACATGGACTGGGACATCCATCTCAAATCCCAGCTCCATGATATCGCACATGGCACCCGCCACATACTGCGCGAGGCTTCGACGCTCCCTCACTCGCCCTATGGAGACGGCTGGGACGTCTTGTGGCTGGGCCACTGCGGTGAGCCATTCCCGGAGACGCTCGAAGAGAATGCCGGGCTGCCGCCGGATGACAGGGCACAGATGTCAACCAAGTATATCATCCACGACGATGAGACCGTGCCGCCTTACAGCCAAGTATCCAAGCTCGTGGACTGGTCCCAGTACCCGGCGCGTACGAGGATCGTCCACATGTCTGCGGCACCCATCTGCACTTTCGCGTATGCCGTTTCCCAGAGCGGAGCGAGGAAGATCCTCTACGGACTCAGCGTGGATGGCCTGCACATGGCCTTTGATAATTCCCTAGCACAGCTCTGCCGAGACGCCGTGTATGGACTGGGGAGGAACCAAAGCAGCGGCCTCGACGTCAAGTGCATCAGCGTCAACCCCACCATCATGTTCCATCACAAAGCAAAGGGACTGGTGGCTGCCGGTAGCGATATCCAGGATGTTGGTGGCGATGGCAGTGTCCGTGAAAAGGGCGTGACTGAGTCTATTCAATGGAGCACGAGACTGAATCTGCGCAACATACTGACTGGCAAAGGGCTGGAACCGCAGTTCCAGCAATCTGAATATTATTACGCGCCAAGTACAAAAGCAAGGTAGCCTGCGGCGCCTACTAGACATGTCCGTGGAAGATCAATGCGTCGAACTGGGCGACCTGCATGTATTGAATCTTGCCTGTCGAGCTAGAGAGATCCCGTCGTCCAGATTAAGCATTACCCGTGGGCCCCCAGACCCGACGCTCGCCAATTCATTCGTCGTTTGAAATTTCAGTTCATAATCCCTCCAATGTACTGTACGGCAGCATACCATTCCGTACCGTATATCCGGGTTACTCCAAAACACCGCCCGCCCCGATAATCACCCTTGTTCACCCTTGTGCGTAAGATAACAGCAGACTAAAAGTATGATGACGTATGGGCTCTTCATGGACATGCCCAGTGAGCCCAGAAAAGAGCTACAGGCCAACGTCGGTCTTCAGACGCTCAGTGTCTTGGTTCAGGTGTTGGAAGAACAACTCCAGAGCACGAGCGGCTTGTGAGACAACGGGAGACTCGTCGGGCTGCTGCTCAGTACGCCGCAGTTTCTGTCGCAAGGCAGTCAATTGCTCATCCCTCTCTTTTCGCTTCTTCTCGCGTTCGGCCAGCCACCTGCTCCGTCCAGCAAGATATTTGGCGCTATGGCCGAGTCCTGAGCTCAGCGGCGAGAGGCCCTTGCTGGAACGGTCGAGAGGAGCAGCTGCAAAGAACAAGACTCGCCCAGCCTCATCGTGCTGAAATGCCTGCCGCACAGCTGGGGGCAGGGTTTCGTTAAGGTTATCTGGCAGCGTGTAGACTTCCGGGGGCCGCGGCGGGTTATACATGTTGCCATGTGCCTGAGCCATGCCGGGCGTTCCCATGTTTGGCGGCCTGGGAACTGCGGTATTATGACCTTGCATGTATCCTGTCGGCCGTGGATTCGGCGGCGGCTGGTGGTGCATAGGGTGCATAGGGAGTGGAGCGTAGGCTGGGTTGTAATTCTGCATGTACGCGGGCGCGGGCTGCTGAGGCTGATATTGTTGGTACTGCAGTGGTCGCATCGACATGTGCGGTGGCGGGGTCTGCTGCGGCGGGTGAGGAATTGGCACCGGCGTTTGTGGGATAGATGATCCGGCGCTTGGGGGGACCGGCTGGAAATGTGGTGCGTGGTGGTGTCCGTAATACTGGCCCGGAGGTGGCACTGCACCAACCATGGCATAGGGCACGGCTCCGTTTCTCGCTGCCTCGCTCGTGGCGTCTTTCATCCCGGGATTCATGGGCAGGCGCTGCATCGGTTCCGCGGGTATCTTGGGGTGGGCAGGCATCGCAGGCATCATTGCATCGGGGGGAGGCGATTCCTATATGGTGTAAGAGTCTCCTGGTCAGCCAGATACTCGACAGGTCCAAGTGCAGCTATCGTGGAGAAGACGCGCAGACAATCTAGAGAACATAGATATACTCACATTGGGCCCTGGTGGCCGACGATGAACGGCGCCAATGATGGGGGGAGCGTTCGGGCTTCCCCACGTTGGTCGCGGGAGCTCGTCCGTCTCCTTGGCATCGTCGCGCAGGAGGTGCTTAATCGGGCTGGGAACCTTCTTCATCGGCCGGGGAACGTCGAACAGATCCATCTCGTAGTCCTTGTCCCGCACCTCGTCTGGAAGGCAGCTGGCCCAAGTCTTGATCTTGTTGAAGTAGAACTTCTCCTCGTTGTACCGAGACTCGCAGACGTAGATTTCCTTGTCTGGCGCCAGTCCTCGCGGCCGTCCCTTGTTGAATCGAGTGACGAACATGACATAGCAGCGGTCAATGACGTCGGTAATCGGATGGTCACGATACTGGCCCGTCTTGACAACTTCACGTTCGTAAAAGTGCTTTTCGAATCGGTGAACTGTTTGCTCCGGCCTGTAGTACCAGCATGCGTTGATCCACTTCTGGCCCTCACGATCCTGCCATGTGCGGAAGATCTGCGCAACAATAGGCTTCGCTAGATCGTTGGGATTGCGAATATGCACCCAGTCACCTGCAGTTTCCCCCCCGAGTTAGCCGGATGAGAGTTGATTAGGAGGGTAAAGAAGAAGGAAAAGCGATTGCAAAGGCAGGGGTAGGGGGGGCCAAAGACGTACCGACTTTCCATGTTTCTCCGTTGTACTCGATGCTTGCCAGAGGGAGTTTCCCATCCTCGTCTCGGAACTGCTCGTCTGGCTTCAGCTTTTCTTGCTCTGCCAATACCCGAGCTTGCTGCTGCAGTTTCACAGCAGCCTCATACACCGGGCTGCCATCCTCGTTGTACAACTTGGCATTATCGAACATGAGTTCAAGATCTGATAGCGCCTGATCGACGGTTTGATACTTCTTTCGCTTCGCCTTCTTCTTGATGTTGTCCAGCGCAATGGGATTTGTGATGATCTGGTAGTAGTCAGGAACGACGGCTTTGTCTGGAAGCCTCTCGAACGGTGCAGCAAGCGGGCTCCCGTCTGCATCCTTGACCTTCCTAAGCTCTTTAAGGAGGGAGAAGATTCTGGCTTCCGTTGGGGTAAGGAGCATTGGCGGCCGGCCTCTCGTTTGAACCTTTGCGTCTCTGCCATTGGCGCGGCTCCCTCGATCCGATGTGTAGCGTCGCCGATTCCGCCCTTTGTAGTCTTCATCGTCGGAGTCCTCGTCGCTATCCTCTTCCTCATCCTCGTCGTCTTCATCGCCATTGCCGGTTCCCTTCATCCTCTCGTCTTCGTCCTCGTCTGCAGACTGCTGCGATGGCGACTCTTCGACGGGAGGCAGCTCTCCCAGGTCTGGCAGACGCGCATCTTCGGCCGTGATGTCGCCGCTATCGACAAGTTTCTTGAGTTCCTCCTGGAAGATCTCTCGAAGCCGCTCAGCAGCACCGAAGATTGGTGCCGAAGGGCGATTGTAGACTTGCGCGTTATGGCATATCTGGGCGACGTCCTTGACGAACTCGGCGAAGGCAGTGTACTGCTTCTTCTGGATTTTGCCCTACTACTGCGTTAACAAGGCCGCCGCTGGGCAATTGACAACCTCTCAAGACATACTCGGATCGTGCTGAAAGCAACAGGCTCGGAAATGATGTCGAAGTAGTCAGGTAAAAGGCGTCGATTCGGAATGCGCTGAAACCCGGCCGCAAGCTCTTCGCCACTAGAAGGTCTGTTAGAAAACAGGTAGACGCGCCGCAATCTCTGGTGCAACAAGAACTCACTTTTCTTCCACGCTGCATAGGTATTTTGACAAGTCGGAGATTGTCTGGTATAGGTCGTGAGGCTCATCCTGGCCCGCATTGTCTCCCGCGTCTACGTTATTTTCGGCGACGGTCTCCTTCATTTCCACGTCGCCATCGGTCGCGTCCTTGGGGCGCTCTTCCTCCATTTCGTGCTACGGCAGCGTCCACGCCTCGGCATGCAATTGTTTTCTCGGGCAACAGGCAGGGGATGGTTGAGAGGCGACAACAGGCTCCATGGACGCCCTGTGGCTATCGTCGTGAGCCGCGAATTTGCTGCTACAATGCGAAAGCCTCGCGACGGCATCCAATTCCTTAGTCAGTTGAGGAAGCGACCATACTGAAAAGAGACTAGGGTCGGCGCGAGATCGAACGGCAGCCGGAACGTGATATTTTCCGATCAAGCCAGCAGCTGAGTCATGGTGCGCCCCACTGTTAAGCCGTGCCTCCCTTTAGCACCAGCTTAGGCCAGGCACCTCGATCTGCAATCCAGTTTTCAGAGTTGGCACGCCTGTTGGTGCGTGGCGCACACACGGAAACCTCCTACCGCATTGGGGCAGCACCTCCGACTACATCCCATACGAGCACCTCGTACCCCCAGACCTCCAAAGTGTCCTCCATTGGCGAGGACGCCCGAGGGCGATGCGAAGTAAAAATGCCTAATGCCTGATGACAGAATCATGATCGAATTTGCCTTTGGCATCTCGTGAATGGGTGTTGATCTGCTTCGTGTGCTGCGTGTATTGCAGCGTCGTGCTTGTACTTGTGCGGACTAGACTATATTAGTCCTTATCTACAAACCCGCAGTCGATTCACAGCGTCTCGGCTGCTGCTCGTCGCGGATAAAGTGCTCATTGACAGATTGCTTCGACAGTCCACATCTGCCACCAGCGCTCCACCAGCTTCCAGGCTGATACGTTAGTGCCAGTCCATCGTGGCCGATGTGCCGGTGCTACAGGATTGCTCCATCGTGCTAGAACAACCTGTTGTTGACAAGTGTATGACGCCTGGACGCGTCTTACGAGGACATGCTCGCTCCGCTTCCGTCGCGATACGATATGCACCTATTGGCTGCTGCGTGGCTTACGGTGTGTGCAACGGTGGCGCGCACGGTCAGAGAGAAACCCACCCAATCCGTTCCTTGCATTTCAGGTGCAGTATTTCCGATGGCCACTCCGAGCTTCCCCCCTGAACTCAATCCGTCCTCAGCACGATGGCGGCTCACGGAGGGGCTGTGCTAGGGGAATGCTCGCGAGTTTGAGAGGCAGGCGGTCCTTAATTCCACTGGAATTCCTGCCGCATCGTGCCGGGGTATCGCTATTAATAATTCCTAGGTGGCGAATCGGTGATGAGCTATAGTTGTAGCTCCTAGGAACCCAGTTGAAGGTAAGGTATAGTAAGGTAAATAGTACCACCTAGCATCGAATGCTTGCGGATCTCTGGCTGGTCGTCTCGCCGTCTCTGTGGCAAGCGTCCGGCGGTGCCGTCCCCAGCTGGCCAGGCACGAGTACCTGCACCGCCGCCGCGTCCCACACCTTGGACGCACGTACTCCGTGCCTGTACCTGTGCTCGCTTTGCGAGGTGTGCCTTTGCTTGCATGCTCCCATCTGCCCCTTTCCTGGCTTCCCCACCCGTCCTTTGCAAGCTGATACACAGCACCTCCGTTCCGCTCTCCGCCCTATTGGCCCGTAAAGGGGGAGGCGCGCCCCCTTAAAGTCGCAGCTCAGGCCTCCTCCACGTGATCCTGCGTCCTACTGAAGTTTCCTGTTTTCCCACGGCTCTGCTTGTTCTTGGCAGTCTTTCGTTCTGGCGGGCCATCCATCTTTCTTGTCTTTCCCATACCTGCCCTTACTTACGTCTCTCGTTACTGTTTGGTTCTTGCTGTGACTTGTCTTTCTGTTCTGGCCAGTGTTTTCCACGCTCTTCGCATCGCCGCTTGTGGTTGAAACACAAGTGAGCACCATTCAACTGCTGCAGAGCGTCTCTCGTCACTAGGTCACACAGCTGGGCTTCTGTTCCTGCGAGCTTCCGCCCGCTGTCCCATTTGCATTCCATCGCTCATTCTACTCTGTTTTTTTCATCATTCTCAGTCCATTCATGAACTCCAACCACTAGGTAAGCATTCCCGTGAGAAAAGGCGCCATATCATACTGCCCAGAGCGGCGGCAGGCCCTTTTGCCGCGTCTTGGATTAACTGGATCAACCGCTGACCCCCGACCTTTTGCCTTCTCACAGGTAACTTTTTCTCAACATGTCGGGATATCCTGGCGGCGGTGGCGGCGGCCACCACGACGGGTACGATGATGGCTATGGTCAAGGCGGCCAACGCGGAAACGGCCAACAAGGCACCGATTCCTACTATCAGGACGATCAGTACTATGACAACAATTACGATGCCCATGGCGGAGCCCATGGCGGTAACCCCGGAGGAGACGGTTACTATGATGAATCGTACGACTCCCAGATGCCAATGCTATCTTCTCCTTCTTCCGATGACCAAGACTGACCGTGAGACACAGAGGATATTACAACGCGGACCCCAACAACCCGTATCATCACGACGGCGGGTATTATGATGGCGATGATCAGTATCACGACGAATATCAGAATCACGGAGGCTACTACGATCAAGCTCCTCGTCAGGGCTCTGAGGAAGATTCTGAGACATTCAGCGACTTCACCATGAGGTCGGACATGGCCCGCGCTGCCGAGATGGACTACTATGGTCGCGGAGACGAACGATACAACAGCTATGGCGACCCTCAGTCAGGCAACCGAGGATTCAGACCCCCTTCCTCCCAGGTCTCCTACGGCGGCAACCGGTCGTCGGGCGCGTCAACGCCAAACTACGGGATGGACTATGGCAACGTCCTGCCTGCAGGGCAGCGCTCACGCGAGCCCTACCCAGCCTGGACTTCGGATGCTCAGATCCCTCTGTCTAAGGAAGAGATTGAGGACATCTTCCTCGATCTGACTGCCAAGTTCGGATTCCAAAGAGACAGCATGCGCAACATGTACGACCACTTCATGACGCTGCTGGACTCTAGGGCCTCGCGAATGACGCCCAACCAGGCACTTCTATCCCTGCACGCTGATTACATCGGTGGTGACAACGCCAACTACCGCAAGTGGTATTTCGCCGCGCATCTCGATCTGGATGACTCGGTTGGCTTCGCCAATGCCACTGCCAAGGGGTTGAAGCGCAAAGCGAAGAACAAGAAGAAGGGAAAGCAGGACGATGCTGCGAACGAGGCCGAGATGCTGCAGGAACTCGAAGGCGACGACAGTCTTGAGGCCGCCGAGTACCGTTGGAAAACTCGGATGAACCGCATGTCGCAGCACGACCGAGTTCGTCAGATTGCTCTTTATCTGCTTTGCTGGGGAGAAGCGAACCAAGTCCGATTCATGCCAGAGCTGCTCTGCTTCATTTTCAAGTGTGCACATGACTATCTTGGCTCTCCCGCGTGCCAGGCTCTGGTCGAGCCGGTGGACGAATTCACCTTCCTCAACAACATCATCACGCCACTGTACCAGTACTGCCGAGACCAGGGATACGAAATCCTCAACGGTGTCTACGTTCGTCGTGAACGAGACCACAAGCACATCATTGGTTATGACGACTGCAACCAGCTCTTCTGGTACCCGGAAGGTATTGAGCGCATTGTATTGCATGATAAGAGCAAGCTCATTGATGTCCCTCCGGCCGAGCGTTACCTGAAGTTGAAGGATGTCAACTGGAAGAAGTGCTTCTTCAAGACCTACCGAGAAACTCGCTCTTGGTTCCATCTCCTGACCAACTTCAACCGTATCTGGATTATCCACCTTACCATGTTCTGGTTCTACACCGCCCACAACGCCCCTACGCTGCTGGTGAAGGACTACGAGCAACAGCTCAATCAGTCGCCCTCTGCCGCTAAGCAGTTCTCCATTGTTGGCTTTGGTGGTGCTATCGCAGCACTGATTCAAGTCCTTGCCACTTTGGCGGAATGGGCCTATGTTCCGAGAAGATGGGCTGGCGCGCAGCATCTCACCAAGAGGCTGCTCTTCCTCCTCTTTATGCTCGTTCTCAATGTTGCGCCCGGTGTCAAGGTCTTCATGTTCCCGGACAAGAACCCCAACTCCGCAATCGACCATGCTCTCGGAATCGTGCACTTCATCATCGCCATCATCACCTTCCTGTTCTTCGCCGTCATGCCTCTGGGTGGCTTGTTCGGCAGCTACTTGGTGTCCAACTCTCGACGATACGTGGCCAGCCAAACGTTCACGGCTGCTTGGCCGTCGCTGCCGTTCAATGACATGGCTGTCTCTTATTTCCTGTGGCTGACAGTTTTCGGAGTCAAATTCGGAGAATCATATGTGTTCTTGGCACTCTCGTTCCGTGATCCCATGAGGTACCTCTCGATTATGCACCTGTCTTGTCAAGGTGATCACCTTCTGGGTGGTGACATCCTGTGCAAAAATCAGCCCAAGATCACACTGGGCCTCATGATTTTCACGGACCTGATTTTCTTCTTCCTGGACACATACCTGTTCTACGTCTTGATCAATGCCATCTTCTCCATTGCACGATCGTTCTACATTGGTTCTTCGATCTGGACTCCATGGAGGAACATCTTCTCTCGTCTGCCGAAGCGCATCTACTCCAAGGTCTTGGCAACAACGGACATGGAAATAAAGTACAAACCCAAGGTCCTTATTTCTCAAGTCTGGAACGCCATCGTCATCTCCATGTACCGAGAGCATCTCCTTGCCATTGACCACGTGCAGAAGTTGCTGTACCACCAGGTTCCGTCAGAGCAAGAAGGAAAGAGAACACTGCGAGCCCCGACTTTCTTCGTCTCTCAAGAAGATCATTCCTTCAAGACGGAGTTCTTCCCCAGCAACAGTGAGGCTGAACGCCGAATTTCCTTCTTTGCCCAGTCGCTCTCTACGCCTATTCCGGAGCCCCTGCCGGTGGACAACATGCCGACTTTCACAGTCATGATTCCCCACTACGGTGAAAAGATCCTTCTTTCCCTGCGAGAAATCATTCGTGAGGATGAGCCCTACTCCCGAGTTACACTTTTGGAGTACCTCAAGCAGCTTCACCCGCACGAATGGGATTGCTTCGTGAAGGACACCAAGATTCTGGCTGACGAGACATCGCAACTGAACGGCGACGAAGAAAAGAACGAGAAGGACACGGCCAAGAGCAAAATTGACGACCTTCCGTTCTACTGTATCGGTTTCAAGTCCTCCGCCCCTGAATACACCCTCCGTACACGCATTTGGGCGTCGTTGCGCTTCCAAACGCTGTACCGAACAATCTCCGGCTTCATGAACTATAGCCGTGCTATCAAGCTGTTGTATAGAGTCGAAAACCCTGAAGTCGTGCAAATGTTCGGTGGCAACACGGATAAGCTGGAGCGCGAACTGGAGCGCATGGCCCGCCGCAAATTCCGCATTTGCGTAGCCATGCAGCGTTATTCCAAATTCAAGAAGGAGGAAATGGAGAATGCCGAGTTCCTGCTCCGCGCATACCCCGACCTTCAGATCGCCTACCTGGACGAAGAGCCCCCCGTTGCCGAAGGCGAAGAGCCCCGACTGTACTCTGCTCTCATTGACGGCCATTCCGAGATCATGGAGAACGGCATGCGACGTCCCAAGTTCCGCGTTCAGCTCTCTGGTAACCCCATTCTTGGTGACGGAAAATCCGACAACCAGAACCACTCGATCATCTTCTACCGTGGTGAATACATCCAGCTCATCGACGCCAACCAGGACAACTATCTGGAGGAATGCCTGAAGATCCGAAGCGTGCTCGCCGAGTTCGAGGAAATGAAGACTGAAAATGTGTCTCCGTATACCCCCGGTGTTAAGACCAACTCGCCTGCGCCTGTGGCCATTCTCGGTGCCCGTGAGTACATTTTCTCCGAAAACATTGGTATCCTTGGTGATATCGCCGCCGGAAAGGAACAGACATTCGGTACTCTCTTTGCGCGTACCATGGCTCAGATTGGTGGAAAGCTTCACTACGGTCATCCTGATTTCCTCAATGGTATCTTCATGACAACTCGTGGAGGTGTTTCCAAGGCTCAGAAGGGTCTGCATCTGAACGAAGATATTTTCGCCGGTATGAATGCCATGTTGCGTGGAGGCCGAATCAAGCACTGCGAGTACTACCAGTGTGGTAAGGGTCGTGATTTGGGTTTCGGTTCCATTCTTAACTTCACCACCAAGATCGGTACTGGTATGGGTGAGCAACTTCTGTCTCGAGAGTACCATTACCTGGGAACCCAACTGCCCCTGGACCGTTTCTTGTCCTTCTACTATGCTCACGCCGGTTTCCACGTCAACAACATGTTCATCATGCTGTCCATCCAGATGTTCATGATCACGCTCATCAACATTGGAGCTCTGCGACACGAGACCATCCGATGCGACTACAACCGAGACGTCCCTATCACCGATCCCCTGTTCCCCACCGGTTGCGCCAACACGGACGCCTTGATGGATTGGGTCCAGCGCTGTGTCTTCTCCATTTTCTTCGTCTTCTTCCTGTCGTTCGTTCCCCTGATAGTGCAGGAATTGACCGAGCGTGGTATTTGGAGGGCCCTGAGTCGTTTCCTGAAGCAATTCCTCTCGCTTTCACCGTTCTTCGAAGTCTTCGTCTGTCAGATTTACGCGAACTCTGTGCAGCAGAACATTTCCTTTGGCGGTGCCAGATATATCGGAACAGGTCGTGGTTTCGCCACAGCGCGCATTCCCTTCGGTGTCCTGTACTCTCGATTCGCCGCCCCGTCAATCTACTTCGGCGCGAGGTTGTTGATGATGCTTCTGTTTGCGACCGTCACCGCCTGGCAGCCTGCCCTCGTTTACTTCTGGATCACCTTGCTTGGATTGACAATCTCGCCCTTCCTGTACAACCCGCATCAGTTCGCATGGACCGATTTCTTCATCGACTACCGTGACTACCTTCGTTGGCTGTCGCGTGGTAACTCTCGCTCGCATGCTTCTTCGTGGATTGCTTTTTGCCGACTTTCTCGAATCCGAGTCACTGGTTACAAGCGCAAGAACCTGGGCGACGCGTCAGCCAAGCTGTCAGGCGATGTTCCCAGAGCAGCCATTACCAACATCTTCTTCACGGAAATCTTCACGCCGCTCCTGCTCGCTATTGTTACGCTTATTCCGTACTTGTTCATGAATGCACAGACTGGTGTCGTTGCCGATAAGCAGAAGGTCCCCAAGGGCCAGAAGGCCCCCAAGATTCAGCCTACCGACTCTCTCGTTCGAATCTTGATCGTCGCTTTCGGCCCCGTCGCCATCAATGCTGGTGTGTTGATGGTTATGTTTGCCATGGCATGCTTTATGGGACCTCTCCTGAGCATGTGCTGCAAGAAGTTTGGCAGTGTCCTGGCCGCTATTGCTCACGCTCTTGCCGTCATCTTCATGTTGGCTTTCTTCGAAGTGCTCTTCTTGCTCGAGGGTTTCAACTTCTCTCGCACGATGGCCGGCATGATTGCCGTGGTGGCGATGCAGCGATTCCTGTTCAAACTCATCGTCTCGTTGTTCTTGACGCGAGAATTCAAGGGTGATGGATCCAACATTGCCTTCTGGACTGGAAAATGGTACTCCATGGGCTGGCACACCGTCACTCAGCCCGCTCGTGAATGGCTTGCCAAGATTACCGAACTCAGCATGTTTGCGGCTGATTTCATTCTTGGACACTGGCTGCTGTTCTTCATGATTCCTGTCATCCTCATCCCTCGCGTTGACGTACTGCATTCGATGATGCTGTTCTGGCTCTTGCCAAGGTAAGTTCTTTGCGCTGTGTCACCTCATTATGGTACTTGTACTGACATGTTTTCTTAGCCGACAAATTCGTCCTCCGATTTACTCCATGAAGCAGTCGAAGCTTAGGCGACGCCGCGTCATTCGCTTTGCCATTCTTTACTTCGTTCTCGCCATCGTCTTCATTGCTCTTATTGTCGGCCCGATCTTTGCTGCCAAGTCCATCCCTACCTCGTTGACCGACCAGCTGTCGGACATTGCGAACTTCCGACTGTTGCAGCCAAACCACCAGAACAATGACAACACGAACGGAACCCAGCAGACTGGTACCGGCGCCCCAGACTACACTGGCGCTGGCAGGAAAACGACAACGACGACTGGTGCGGGTGCTGATTTCACCGGCAAGATCAGGCTATTTTAATCATGTTGGTTTAATTCCAGTTGTAACCTAAAAGTCTCTCCATTATGGAGCGACAGATCAAGCTCTAGAATGTCTATAGCTACATCCATAGTTGGCTTGACCTCTAAGGGGATAGGTTACCAGTATATGCTTGCTTCACATGTGTTGAGCAACGGCCCTTTATGAATCATCCTAGTATTCTTTTTTCTATATTTTCTCTATGACGATGTTTGCCTAAATAAATAGACTTATTGTTTTGCGTTTTCTACCTATATCTACTACTAGGATCTTCTACGTACTATATACATCGTGAATGTGTGTCTGTGTGTGTGGGTGAATAACTGGGGAGCCGGCCTTGCCAAACACGAAGGGTGCTTTGGGGGATGCTGCACTTGATGCCTCCAGTATGCGTGTGCTCTCTTTCTCTCTACAGTTCGTCCTTTGTATGCGTCTTGTCGCTCTCAAAGTTTCGGCTCTTGGTGTTTTTGGCTCCCGACACAGGTGCTCTCGAGTCTCCATTTTCAGAAAGCCTTTCTTTGCCGGCGGTTCCCGTCTCTTGCTTAAAGAGCTGTCTCAAGGCCGCAATTTCTTCGTCATAGGCCGTCCATTCGGGAATCTGCCTTCTCGCCCGGTCGAGCTTGGGCTCCTTGGTCAGCGGGTTGTTGCACAGGTCAATGGTTCGGGCTACGCTGAGGCTTTCGTCGCTGCACCACGTCTCGCACCAGAGCCACTCCTGGGGCAGGCTGTGGATGGGGATGTGGAACTGCATATGGTTCGGCAGGTCCTGATCCAGGTTGGCCAAGCTGTTGGGATCGGCGGAAAGCGAGTGGTACTGTTGGCGGAGGCGGTCGCCCGCGGCGAGCTCCCGGAAGCGCCTCAGGTCGACGACGTAGAGGGCGGAGATGTGGTAAGGGCGGCCTCGAAGATAGTTCGCCCAGTACCCCTGTTTCCAGAAACGGAATCCCTCCATCTCGGTGCGGGAGTCGCACATGGGAGTGAACCCATAGGGGGCGCCTTCGAGATCAAGGTTCATCAGCTCGATCATGTCGGTGCGCACAACCTGGTCGGCATCCACAAAGATGACCTTGTCCAAGGAGAGGGGAAACAAGACATCCAAAAACAGAATTTTGTAGCCCCAAATCTCTCGCTGCTTCTCCTTCTGTTGCCGTAGCCAGTGCGGCCACTTGTATGATACCATCTCGTACTTGAACCCGTACTCCTGTGCCATGCGTGGTATGAACTCCTTGAAGGATGGAGAGAGGAATTGCTCAATGAACCAGAATTTGACGGTATGCTTTGTATGGCGCATCACCGAGACGATCATGATATTCAGCATGCGCTCGTAGAGGTGACCGCTGGCCACGGAGAAGATGTTGATCTCTGCGTGTTCCTGTGCAGAAAGCGATTTCTTGTTCGATTTTCCGCCAAAGAAGCCTTCTGCCAGCTTGAGTCCTTTGGCAACAATGTTATCTGAAGGCTCCTTTTCCTGAAGGACATCCTCCATTTCCATGCCGGGTTTTCTTTGAAGACGAGGGTACAGTGTTACGCCTTGGAAGTCGATCAGAGCGAGCTCAGTACCATTGTCTCCAGCAACAGGGTTCCACCCCTGAGCACCGATGCTCTCGATCTCATATACCTCGGTGTTGCGACCTTCCTTCAGACGGATGGAGTAGACTCCAGGATTGGCCTTGAACTGGAAAAATCCAAGGTTCGACATGACTATGGTGTCTGTGACGAGGGGATCCTTCTCTGTGGCGAGAACCAACTGGGCTCCTCGTGGCGCCGACCCCTTGCCCTCTCTGGAATGTCCTTCAATGAGAATGTGCTTCAGGACATACGTTGCATGGACGGCTGTCTTCACCGCACTCAGTTTGATATTGTCGAGATCGTGGATTGAAATCAGAGGCGCAACTAGCCATGCAGGGGGCACATCGACCGCAGTTGTAAGCAGGGCTTCAGATGGCAAGTTCTTAAAGGTAGCTTGCAGACCCCGTACCTCCCCATCTTCGCTGAACGAGGGCTGCGACTCCAACACGTATCGGAAGAAGCGCTTTACCGGGAGCTCCTCAACCTTGGCCACGGGGTTGATGAAGAGCTTCAAGTGGACACCCTCCAGCTCAGACAGCACTTTCAAGATGGGAGCCCACCTCTGGCCCTGTTCACTGACGGGGTTCAGGGTGCCCACGATGAATATACTGGCGCTTTCTTGGTCGCCTCTTTCAATGACCGTGTGGGTTGCATGCCACTTGTCGTAGAGAGTGGTCCGAATCGATGACGTGGACTCGAAGATGCCTTCAGGCAATTCGGAAATTGTAGAGAGGGCAGTGATGGACGTCAGCCTAGCGGCGTCCAATGGAGTAGCTAGCTTATCGCTCAGGCCAAGTTCCTCGATCGCTCCGTAGACGGGAAGGATACGCTTCATCCGTTCAACGTCTAGGAACTGTTGAAAGTCGTCGGCATCAAACTCGGAGTCTTCAGAGATGGGTCCAATCACTCGGCCGTTGAGCATGATCATCCGAGCCCCTGAGGGTATTTTGGAGGCGCTGAGGAATTGCTCGAGAGCCTCAAAGTACTCGTCCTTTTCAGTAAAATCGGAGTGGGTTTGTAAAAGATCGTTCAGTTCGTTGATGTCTTGGATGTCGCTCAGTGAACCTTGGTTGGCCTGGAGAGCAGCATTTACTGAGGAGGCACCAGTAGCAGTCGTGGGATTGTGAACAATGTCCATCCTGACGCCGGGATTACGGCGTTTGAACTCCAGGGCGGATAAGACCAGCTCTTTGCCGCTCGTTGTTGTGAGATCAGCGACCACAGTCACAGCTGCCCACTCTTCCCTTTGCGATCCTGCAACGGGTTCGAGGACAGGGACGTCCTCAAAAAGGTTCGCGTGCTCATTGTAAACCTTGTTGATATTGAGCACCCTGAGGCTCTTTTTCTCGTCGTCCGGCGTTATATAGCTGTTCCTCCTGGTGATTGCTCTGCTCAGGAACAGCCCTGGAGCCCAGTCGTCATCAGTCAGGAGGCCATGGAACACTCCCTTTTGCACTGTTTGAAGATCTTCGCCAATTTGCATCCCCAATTTTTGCATCCAAGTTTCGTCGCGAGGAATTGATAGACCATTGAAAAAGGTTGGCCGGATGGGCGTGTCGACCTTCAATCGATTGGTCCACTGTTGGGCAAGTCCGAGTTGTTGCTGGTATGTGTCTGCTTCAAGCACTTCTGCAAGCGTCATCTTCTCCGAGTCTTCGAGGAGCTCATGGCCTGCCGTGATCTCTGCGAAGAGTTCTTCGTCACTCAGCACTGTAGCAGCCTGTTGAAGCCGCGCTAGGTAGCCAATGAGGCCGCGGATACCATAATTCTCCAAGATGTGATAGGCTATCTTGGCTTTAGCGGTAGCCTCCGGAGTGGAAGTCAGGGGAACCAGGCCAAATCTGACAGAGATGCCCCGAGAGATGAATGACAACAACTGGGTAACGAACGAGACATCTTCTGAGCTCGAGAGATCCACAGGCGCAACAAGAGTGAAGATGTTTTTCGCAATTGGAGGTAGTTGTCCAGGATACGCTCGTTGTAACAGCTGAAACTGTTAGCTTCAACGCTTCGCTCTTTTCAGTCTCTTGCGGCTTACCGAGGCGATGCTTTTGGGGTAGTGCTCGTATGCCTCATCGTTCTCGAGATCATTTAACCAAATCAAGACTCGGCCGTCCTCAAGACGATCGGTCCAGTCGTATCGCAGCGGCTCATCGGAGTCCTTGGCGAGAGACACGCTTTGATGGCCGAGAATAGATACTGCTTGTTGCCCACTGAGGCCAAGAGCACGGAAGCCGTCGATGAGTTTTCGCTCTTGTCGTAGCCTTTCGATGAGAGCAAATGGCTCGATCTGACGTTCAATGAGCTGAACACCGTTCACTAACAGAATGTTCATCCCTTCCGGCACTCCAAGTGCGCCGTTACTTTGGTATTCTTCTTCAAACTGTGACGAAACATTGTGAGCAACAATTGAAGTTAGGAATCTGGGCAGATCCTGGGCCAGCTTTATCAATGTATCCAGTGGCTTGTCGCTTTGCAGTATGAACGATGCCACTTTCAGTCCGAGTGATGAGAGGTCTGATGATGCCAGTGGTTTGATATCAGCAACATCCTCATCGTCATCAAGGCTGGAAGCAGAAGCAGGGGTCTCAGCGGCATGAGATTCCTCATCATGCGATCGATCATCGAGGACGATATAGTCAGTTCTCTTCAGTGCCAGCTCGACTCCATAACCGCTGATGGGTAGATCTGCCGCATGCGTAGTTTCACTTCGGCGATATCTTAGGCGATAGCTCAAAGAGCCCTGCCTGGCTGCTTTGGCAAGAGCCGTGTGGAATTCTCCAAAGGAGGTTGAAGTTGGATCGGCATAGAGGATGGCTTCTTTACCCACACCAAGAGCTCGATCGAATGGCAGATCCTTAGCTTGTCTACTTCAGATGTTAGAGCTTGCCTTGCATTCCATCAGAGAAATACTGACAGAGAAGACAGTCCCTCTCTATGGACTTTGTTGAGTTCCGGAGTGCAGTATTGCTTCCCGTCCAGCAGCACCCAGTTGATACATCCTGACTCAGCGGCGTCATCCACTGCGGATGCAACGGCAGTGGTGTAGTATTGATAATGAGCCTCTATCCGAGGGGCAGCGGACCGCAAAGACAAAGCAAGCTTGAACGTCGACAGCGCCTCGGGGCTAGATAGACTGCCGTCTTGTTGCAAGATATCGAGAACTTGGGCGTATAACTCAGCATCGGTAGAGGCAGAGGCGAAGTGTCCGGCCGCGATTCGGTCTAGCAGAGGGAAATACGACGAGGAGTTCTCTGCTGCTGCGGTCTCTCTGTCAATTGTTCAGTACTCGCTCGTCCCGTCGAAGCAAGAAAGGCTGAGGATAAGTACAAGAGCTCGAGGAGATATGGGCCAGCAGGGAAAGCTGCGATCATGCCCACATTCACGGTGGGAGTGCTATGAGCCTGCAGAGCAAGCAGGAGGCCGAATATCAGGTTCCATGGCCACCAGCGATGCTGTGTCATGATAGCTGTCGAGGGCGGGCGGAGCATGTAAGAGGCGTCGACAGACGAGATGATCCCTCCACGAGCTTATTTTCAGACATGCAGTACCATTGACGAGATAAACAGATCGCGGCGGCAGAATGAATACGACAGGGTAAGGAAGAACAATGCAATGGACAAAAAGTCGGTAATCAAGTCGTCGCCCAAGAGCTGTCCAAAAGCGTATGGACAGCTATCCAGAATCGCTACAGTACATGCGAAACCGGGCCACCAATTGTTGCGCCACATGTATCAAAGCTTCCCCCACAATCTGCAATTGGGCAGGAAACAACGTCAACAACAGCAGAACAACCAAGCTTTAACCATAAGTTGAATTTCTGCATACGGAAGAACCTGTATAGATATCACAAGAACCCTCAGATGCCATATGTCTTGTCTGATTAAGCAGTCTTTGCCTACAATTGCCTCGTCAATTACCTACCAGCTATCATTCGAAGAACAAGCGCAGTATCATCGTTCAGGTACATAGAAGGCGCTGAAGTGTCCGCTTGATGGGTATGCAGTAAACAGGTAGTGTTTTATGAAGATATGCAGTATAAGAGGGGTGAGGCACCCAAGGCGGTGAGATGTCACGGCCAATGAGCTTGCGGGGCTGAGGCTGGCGCAATACCCACCTTGGAGATGGACACGATACTCAATTGGAAGCAGCTGGCCAATACGACCGCACTGTTCCATCTCGCTCCTTTTTATGCTGACTCTCTGGCCAGGCTTGAATAGCTGTCGTCGTCAATCGAGGCCTCTCAAGCCAGTCGTCTGCGTCTCCTCGTACGGGTGTCTGTCCGTCTATCCGTTCCTTTTTCCCTTAATGAGCGAGGCTGCGACCTCACCTGCCCGCCAGAATGCAGTCCTCCCCAGGAATGTTGACCAAGGTATGTCGCCTACATGTATTCGAGAGCTGCTCGGCTCCGGGATCTGAACTGACACCCCTCAGTTTGAGTCGAAGTCGTCCAGGGCCAAAGGAATCGCGTTCCATCCGAAAAGGTAGCTGCGTGCCTCCCCGTCATGAGCAATAACGCTCGGAGAACTGATCTGGCGAACTAGACCATGGATTCTCGTCGCCCTCCACTCCTCCACGATCCAGCTCTGGGATTACCGGATGGGCACACTGATCGATCGATTCGAGGAGCATGATGGTCCGGTTCGCGGCGTCGACTTCCACAAAACACAGCCGCTCTTCGTATCCGGCGGCGACGATTACAAGATCAAAGTCTGGTCGTACCAGACCCGACGATGCCTCTTCACACTCAACGGCCATCTCGATTACGTGCGAACCGTCTTCTTCCACCACGAGCTTCCGTGGATTCTGTCCGCTTCCGATGATCAAACAATTCGAATCTGGAACTGGCAGAACCGTAGCTTGAGTATGTTGCATCCTCGTAAGCTGCTGGGATTCCGCATAAGGTCGCTAATCCTCTCTTAGTTTGCACCATGACCGGCCATAACCACTATGCCATGTGCGCCCAATTCCACCCCAAGGAAGATCTGGTGGTCTCGGCCTCGCTGGACCAGTCAGTCCGTGTTTGGGATATTTCCGGGCTTCGGAAGAAGCACTCCGCACCGACTTCCATGAGCTACGAGGACCAAATCGCGCGTGCGAACCAAAACCAAACGGATATGTTTGGCAATACCGATGCCGTCGTCAAATTCGTCCTGGAGGGCCACGACCGTGGAGTCAACTGGGTAGCTTTCCACCCTACCATGCCCCTGATTGTTTCGGCCGGCGACGATCGCCTCGTGAAGCTCTGGCGTATGAGCGAAACCAAAGCCTGGGAAGTCGACACGTGCCGCGGGCACTTCCAGAACGCCTCAGGCTGTCTGTTCCACCCTCACCAGGACCTGATCTTGTCCGCTGGTGAGGATAAGACGATACGGGTCTGGGATCTCAACAAAAGGACTGCCGTGCAATCGTTCAAGAGGGAAAACGACCGCTTCTGGGTTATCGCGGCTCACCCTGAGATCAATCTGTTCGCAGCTGGCCATGACAATGGTGTCATGGTCTTCAAGCTGGAACGCGAGCGCCCCGCCTCGGCAGTTCACCAGAACACTCTCTTCTATATCACCAAGGAGAAGCACGTCAAGTCCTACGATTTCCAGAAGGATGTGGAAAGCCCGACGTTGCTGTCGCTCAAGAAGCTTGGAAGCCCCTGGGTTACTCCCCGGACCCTGTCTTACAACCCTGCCGAGAGGTCTATTCTCGTCACCACCCCTAATGATGGTGGCTCTTACGAACTTGTCAATCTCCCTAGAGATGGCTCTGGTGCTATTGAGCCGTCAGAGTCCAAGCGAGGATCAGGGAACTCCGCCATTTTTGTCGCTAGAAATCGCTTCGCTGTGCTCAACGTTGCCAACCAAACGATCGATATCAAGGATCTGTCGAACAACACAGCTCGGTCATTCAAGCCTCCGGCCGGGACAACTGATATCTACTTCGGAGGCACAGGCAACCTTCTCATCATCACGCCCACAACTGTCTATCTTTACGATATTCAGCAGAAGAAGTCTACTGCAGAGCTTGCTATCAATGGCGTCAAATACATTGTGTGGTCCAACGACGGTCTTTACGCCGCCTTGTTGAGCAAACACAACGTGACAATTGTCACAAAGACGCTTGAGCAAATCAGCACTTTGCACGAGACTATTCGCATCAAGAGCGCCACTTGGGATGATGCGGGCGTTCTTCTCTACTCGACCCTGAACCATGTCAAGTACGCTTTGCTGAATGGCGACAATGGTATCGTGCGGACACTTGACCAGACCGTCTATCTCGTGCGCGTCAAGGGCCGAAACGTCTATTGCTTAGATCGAGCAGCGAAGCCTCGCATTCTGCGCATTGACCCGACGGAGTATCGTTTCAAGATGGCCTTGGTCAAGCGAAACTACGAGGAAATGCTTCACATTATCCGCACCTCCAGCCTTGTTGGCCAGTCTATCATTTCTTACCTCCAGAAGAAGGGCTATCCCGAGATTGCGCTGCAATTCGTTCAGGACCCAACCACTCGATTCGATCTGGCCATTGAATGCGGCAACCTGGACGTTGCTGTGGAGATGGCTAAGGAGCTGGACAAGCCCAAGTTCTGGACTCGACTGGCTACCGAAGCGCTCTCCCACGGTAACCACCAGATCGTGGAGATGTGCTACCAGAAGCTGAAGCAATTCGATAAGCTCTCGTTCCTCTACCTGACAACAGGCGACCACTCGAAGCTTGCCCGAATGGCCAAGATCGCAGAGCATCGTGGAGACTTCACCGCGCGGTTCCAGAACGCCCTCTACCTTGGCGATGTGGAAGACCGCATCCAGATGCTGAAGGAGATTGATCTGTGTATGTTCACTCATCTCTACTCTCTACGATAATGGACCGCTAACCGTTACATATAGATCCCCTCGCGTACACAACGGCCAAATCTCATGGGCTAGAGGAAGAGTGCGAAGCTATCCTCGAGGCCTCTGGTCTCACAGAAGACCAGTTGACCATGCCCGCCCTAGGCAAGCCGTTGGTACCACCAAAGCCGGTGGTATCGACCTTCAAGTCCAACTGGCCCACCAAGGCTAGTTCACAGTCTTACTTCGAAAACGCTCTTCTCGGCCAGGTCGAAGGCTTGTCATTGGAGGATGAGCCCAGTGCCGCCAACGGAGTCGATGTCGAGCATGCTGCAAAAGACCAGCCGGCAGACGATCTCATTGCTGTCGGTGGCGAGGACGATGATGATGCAGCAGGCTGGGATATGGGCGACGATGATGTCCCCGAGATCGAGAACGACTTTGTGAACGTCGACAGTGCGGAAGCCGGCGGCGCTGGAAGCTGTGAGGCTGATATCTGGGCACGAAACTCACCTCTGGCTGTCGACCACGTTGCTGGCGGCTCGTTTGAATCGGCTATGCAGCTCTTGAACCGCCAGGTCGGTGCAGTCGAGTTTGGCCCCCTGAAACCCCGATTCCTGGAGGTGTACCGATCTTCCAAGACTTTCCTTCCGGCGTTGGCTAACCTGCCACCCCTTGTCAACTATGTTCGTCGTACCGTCGATGAGACGGATCTGCGAAAAGTTCTGCCCATCATCCCGCGTGACCTTGAGCATTTGGCCTCCAATGATCTGCAGAAGGGCTACGACTCAATGAAGGCGAACAAGCTGGAAGACGGCGTCAAGATTTTCCAGGGCATCCTGCATGCTATCCTGGTCAATGCCGTCTCCAGCGAGAGCGAAGTGTCGGAGGCAAAGAAGCTGCTCGTTTCAGCGAGGGAATACACCATTGCAATGAGCATTGAGCTTGCCAGGAGAAACCTTGGCTCGGCCGATGAGATTGCTCAAGACCCCGCGAAACTGAAGAAGAGCCTAGAATTGGCCGCTTACTTCACAATTCCCAAGATTGAGGTGCCTCACAGGCAGATTGCACTGCTAAGCGCTATCAAGGTGGCAATCAAGAGCAAGAACTACAACTCTGCATTGGGCTTCGCGAACCGCATTATTGCCAACGGAGGTTCGAGCAAAATCGTCGAGAATGTAAGTCAAGTAACACACAGACTGACACTCATGGGATATCTCCTTTTCCAAGGCCAACACTAATGCTTTCAATACAGGCCAAGAAGACGAAAGCTCAATGCGAGAGGAACCCGACTGACAGCATCGAGATTGAGTTCGACCAGTTTGCGGAATTTGAGATTTGTGCCGCCAGCCACACTCCAATCTACAGCGGAGCTCCATACGAAGAGTGTGCCTTTGATGGCTCAAAGTATCACTCTAGCTTTAAGGGATCGGTTTGTAGGGTGTGCAGAGTTTGCGAGATTGGCAAGCACGGTAGCGGCTTGAGACTGTTTTCATAGACACTTAATTTAGGCTTGGAATTGTTAAAAGGAGAGGGGGGCTCAAAAGGGGCGCAACAGTATCATAGTCATGGAATATAACTAAATGACATCGAAGGATGTTGCCGGCAGCGAGGTGTCAGTGATGGCCGGGACCATTGAAGAGCTGTTCAATCTAGTTCACCACCCATGCTTGATGCCATAGTATTTGACTCTTATTAAATCTTGTTTTGCTTAACCAATGATATTGTATGCTGATGTGTATTGTGAGTTGTGGCATCTAAATCAAAACTAAACCGTGTGGCTTGATATCCTCTACACGATGGTTTCTAGCTCGCGAGCATAGCCCAGTGTGTTCTCGATGATCATCTGGCTCATGTCTTTGGCATAAGCTCCGTCTTCACTGCCCTCAGCGGCCGCGTTGGGGAAATAGATGTGGCCCTCCTTAACGACCCATCCGCGGTGCTTGGCAAACTGAATGACGTCTCCTTCCGAGTTCAAGAATAGTAATGATTTGGTGGAGCTTATGGGAAGGCTGGGGTAGGCTCGTTCGCTGCTGCTGGCAATTTCGGACCGAATTTGGTTCTTGAGAATCTATTTCCACCGTTCCAGTTAGCTAGAAGTTCTGAACGCAAACAATGACACGTCAAGTCGTCGGATACGCACCTCGGAGAAAACACTGTACTCATCACAGGGCACCTCGCTGCTCTTCATTGCCTTCCATACACGATCATAGCTCCCCTCCATCAGCCACCTCTCCAAGCGGACGGGGTAGCCCAGATACCGGTCACCCTCAACGTCGGTGCCGCCACCGTCTCTGTTCGCCAGACTCTCCAGCTCTGAGTGGAACTCGGCGTAGCGGCCCTGAGTGAGGAGCAGCAGCAAGCTGAGTCCCGTGACCCTGTTGCGTTCGGGGATGTTGGGCGGCAGGGTAACGGATGGGAGCTCGTAGAAGGGCTGCAGCTGCTGGACGTAGCGCGTGAAGGCATCGGCGTTCTTGGCGCGAATGGAGAAGAGGGCGCCCTGTTCGTACGTTTCCCGGGCGAGGGCGAGAAGGTTCGGGGGCGTTGAGGGTGTCGGAGTCAGGGCGTTGAGGCTCAGGAGGATCAGCTTGGCCTTGGAGAGGAGGGCGCTGGCCTCAGGATAGCTCATCTGAGGGGCCTGCTTGAGCTGGGCGAGAATCTGGGCGAGGCTCCGGTCAGCCATGGTTGGGTGCCGCGAGATTGCTTCCTCTGAGTGATGATTCGAAAGAGTTGTCGGAATTGAGAAGAAACTGATGCGTGGCGGACTGGGTGTCGGTGTGCCAGCGTTTGGGAAGTCTTTGTGGCCGTACGGAGACTTTGCAGGTGCTGATGCGTGGTGGCTTCAAGGTGTTGGTATTCTAGGCTGAACGATGACGAAGAGGTGCTAGACGGGTCTCGAATGGTAGTGGGCAGTAGGTGTGAATCCTGACTAAGCTTGGTAGCTCTCGGGTGGACAAAACAGCTTCATACGATGCGGGGCCATGAATGAGATGCGACTCGCATCTGCATTCTTATTGCGAAATAATATATTAGTTGCACGCTCTAGAGTGGTATTGAAGTACTGATGATATCCATGGTCTCTTCATTCTTATATATACACCTGTCTCTGACAAAGCAGGTTGCCGCTGCTGCTCAAAGCCTAGGGAAGGTCGTCTGTATATCGGGCCAATGCTCCCTGCCTAGCGCTGGATTCTGCCTCTCTTCTTCTCGACTTCTCTAGATCAGCCGCCCACATGGCGGCACCTGCGGCCGTAGTCAGAAGAAAGAAGAAGGAAAACACAGGAACAAGTTCGAGAATCATAGCCACAGTCCCGAAGAACACGTATTCCCACTCAAGGCTCTTGATCTCCTTCGCTTGCGCTGCCTTTGACAGGCCACGAAGTTGAAACCAGCGGTGATGTGAGAGTTTCCCCATCCGCGTCCCGGTTATCATGATAAAGGCAATTGTTCCAACGTAGGGGATCAGGTTGAGAGGAAGGAAGAAGATGAGCTCTACAACTTGGATCGTGCTCCACGGGTTGAAGGTTGCCGGACTTGTCGGCTTTCCCAGCATCTTGACGGCGTTGGGCGCATCTTCAAACAGGATGCGGTGAGGAGCAATCAAATCTTTCAGTGAGAGATTGATGAGAGTGGCCTGGAGATGATGTTTAGCTTGAGACTGCATGGATGGCTAGGCTTTCCCTGAGATTTCAGCTTACGTCAAAGACATCCACCCGGCATTCATCAACAAAAAAACCTTCAAATAGACCCTGGATGATCACCAGTCCTTCTCCCAACACAAGGACGACAGCATTGACCCATGCGCCCCAGCCATGAAAGATGGCCAGGAATAAGAACTGCGGGAGGAAGGCGAACGAGAACAACACGAAATATACGACAAACGAGATTAGAGACAGAGGCAGTAGCCTTCCAGAGAGAAGAGGCCAAAACTCTCTGTGTCGTGAGTAGTACCAGATGCCGCGAACCGGGTAGCTTGCCGCTACGGCTGCGCGCTTGAGGTAGAGGAATGGTCGATAGCTGCAGTGCCCAACGGTAGGGGGATGCTCTTCAGGAGGGGGTAGCAAGTTGCTGTGCGGCGTTTGGAAAGACATGGTTCTCCCATCGATGGCTACGACGAGGCATATGAGGCTAGAATAGGTGAGGCTGGCCGTGATGCCTAAAAGAAGTCTATCGTGGCGTTGCACGTTCTAATTATGGTGTTACAAACACTTGGAGCATGTGCCCATGGGGACGTCGAGCTCCCCGCCAATCAACATGCTGCTGGCTGAATGTGCTAAATATGGCACTGTTCCTGAACATGATTGGCCCGCACCGCAGCTCATAGTGCCATACGAACATCAACAATCATCTAGTTGCATATCCATCTGCTTCACTTGGTTCAGGAATCAACGTATTGCGAAATCAGCTTCTTTGCAAGGCTCGCTCGTGTGAATCTACAATACGTCGTCCGAGAGCGTTGTGCTGGCCCAGTCTGAAGCCTTACGCATGGCATCGAATATGCGCGACTCGTCACTGAATGGCATCTTGCTCCTGCCTCTACCTCTCATGCACTGCACTTACACCACCATGGCAGCATCTCTTCAAACAACTGCCTGCTGAGGGGGGTCAAACATAACGAGGAAAGCACAGAGGCACGGCTGCAACACACCAAAAGCGAATACGATGGTAGTTGCGAGAGCGGTGACGTCGCTGCTCGGACGTTGAGCGAGATTCCACTGCTCTTTCCCTTCATGATGTTCAATCTCTGTGCCAGATGATGGCGTTACGTCAATCTGTCGGTAATTGACTGCTCCTGCCTTTGTTGCTATTCCTCTCTTTTTGTCTGGAAAGCGGTGTGGCCATGGCAGGAACGAGTCCTCTCGCGGCACGCACACGCCAACAACGACGCCAGCCCAGAGAAAGAGGTCGGACCTTCCTCAGTTACAGTGATGGCATCATACGACCGCCATCGGCACGATGGAAGCTCCTTCCTCGCCAGCTTCGTGTGCTCTTCTGCCCACAAAACTTTTCTTCTCTCCCTCCCCCTCCTCTTCTTCCTCTTCCTTTTCTTCTTCCTCTTCTTCTTCCCACCTCACCTCATCTTGTTTCTCTCGTTTCGGTCCTCGCCTTTCTTTACCGATTCATTGTTTCTGTCACTCATTCGCATCCTCCTCTTCCACCATTGACGGATTGTTCGTTCTCACGTCAACTCCGTCAACCATCCTCTGCCCAATATGCGGGTTTCCAGATCCTTGGCGGTCTTGATGGCCGGCGCCGTAGCGCAGCACGCGAGTGCTCAAGTGGACTACGGGTACAGGCTGAGATCACCCCTTCTCCTTGCTTGGCTTTGACTAACTTTGATACAGATCGCATGACGGCAACCAGAACAGCGGTCCTCATGCCAGCGCTGGCAGCCTTCCGGGCGGCTCTTCCAATGGTGGATATCCCAACGGCGCCTCTCCCAATGGTGGCTATCCCAATGGTGGCTATCCCAACGGCGGTTCTCCCAATGGCGGTTCTCCCAATGGCGGCACCAATGGTGATCCTGATGGCAACTCCTATGGATATCCCAGCGGTAATCCACAGAGCTCTGCTGCTGGCCTGCCTGCCAACCTTCCTGGTTCAGCTCCTGACATGTCTACCTGCCTTCTGCAAGCCATCACAACAGTCTTTGTCACTGTATACCCTACCAGCCATTCTACGCCCTCTGGACTTCCTCAACCCAATGATTTTGATCCTGACCATACTGCCCATCAAACTGCATTTCCCACTACCCCCGGCGTGATCTCTTCTGCTCAGTCTGTTGAGGCAGCACAAACCAGTGTCAAACCCTTCACCACGATCACAATTGATGTTTGGGGCGACGATCCTGAGTCACTAGACTCGTTCACTTCTGATGTTCCATCTGTCCCCGTCTACACTGACGGTGCCTCTGACCCTGTTGCGACCTCAGCGGACTTTCCTGCTGGGTCTCCTACAAACACAGAAGGCTCTTGGCCCAACAACTCACCACTCCCCACGCCATCAGATGCGCAGGCATCTTTGACTGCCGGGCCAGTTGTTGGTACCCCTGCCCCTGAGAATTCTGCATACGGTGGTGCGAGCGGCTTCCCCAGCGGCCTGCCCAGCGGCTTCCCCAGCGGCATCCCCAGCGGCCCTTCCCAGACTCTTGGCCAGCAGCCGTCCGAATACACTTCACCAAGCGGGACAGATACTGGCGCGGAGGGCGGTCAACCTGTGCAAGTGACAGTCATTGGCGCAGATGGAAACCCAACAGTTCTGGAGTTCCCTGGCGGCGAGCCCACCAACGGCAACAACAATGGTGCTGGTCAACCCTTTCCCACAGCCGCCACTGCCCTCCCTGGCTTTACCTCAGGCCCTGCTCCAGCAGCCTCGCAAGTCTTCCCAGCAGCTGGCCAAACCACATGTACCAGCTACACTGTCCTAGGGCCGAATGGGGTTCCCACTGTCGTGCATTCCACTTGGGTCAACTCTCCAACAGACACAGCCGGCCTTCCGTCTGGATTCCCATCTGGATTCACTTCTGGACTCCCGTCAGGATTCCCTTCTGCTTTCCCATCTGAGTTCCCATCTGGGTTCCCATCTGAGTTCCCATCTGGGTTCCCATCTGGGTTCCCATCTGGTTTCCCATCCGGGTTCCCGTCTGGACTCCCTTCCGGTCTGTCCTCTGGTCTTCCGTCTGAGCCTTCGATCAACCCCAGTGTTGTCACGGGCTTGCCTGGAGGACCTGTCATTGCGACACACACTGCGTTTACTGTCCTTGGCCCTGATGGACTCCCAACTGTGGTTGAGTCATCTTGGCTGGTGCCCGCACCGACTCAATCTGGTGTCGGTGGCATCCCGAATCAAGTCACTGGGTTCCCGAATCAGGTCTCAGGGTTCCCGACTCAGGTCACTGGATCGGCGGCTGCCGCGAGTGTGGGCGGCAGTCCAACTTGTACGAGCTATACAGTTCTGGGAATGGATGGTCTTCCAACCGTCGTTGAAACCACTTGGATCGTCCCTCGTCCCACTGCCGGTGCGAATCCTGCCAACGTTGTCACCGGTGTTCCCAGCCAGTTTGGAGGTGGAGGTTCTGGTGATCCTTCACAGCCCGCAACGGATGGTGGTGTGAATGCCGTTACGGCTTGCACAAGCTATACTGTCTTGGGTTCTGACGGTGCTCCGACGGTTGTTGAGTCCACGTTTGTCGTGTATCCATCCAATGCTCTGCCCACTGTCACCAATGCACTGCCTCTGCCACCTGCTCAAGCTTCTGGCTTTCCACAAGGCGTCTCAGGTCTTCCCCAGGGAGACAATCTGGCCACAACTTGCATCACCGTTGGAGTCGTGGGACCGGATGGATCTATCACGCCCGTTGTACAAACCGTCGTCGTCCCAACCGGCGCAATGAGCAATGCTCTGCCTGTTCAGACCAACCCTGGGTATCCTTCTCTCGTGCCGGCTCAAAACGGCCTCCCCCAAGGTCAACTTTCGGCGACTCCTGCTGGAAGTGGACTTTTCACGACGTGCATTACGCTCACTACGGTAGGGCCAGATGGTTTGGCAACACCAGTTGTCCAGACTGTTGTAGGCTTGCCGAGCGGTACGGAGCTTGGATCTTCTCTTCCAGTGTCAACAGGCGCACTGCCTTTTCCCAACTCCCAGGTCTCCAATGGTGGCCTGACCAACCTTCCCACACTTGGTCAGTATGGGTCACTTCAATCTGGCCTTCCCAGTCTTTTGCCACCATCTGCAGCTGAATCTGGGATTGTTGGTCCAACAGGAACTGTGACTGGTACTCGCACGTCGACTTTGACCGTCGTCAATGGCCCTGGCGGGCAGCCCGCCACTCTCGTTCCGTACAGTGACGACTGGAGCAACCAGGCGCCGGTGTTGGAATCTTCGGGGTTGTCAGGGAACGCCTACGGCTCGCCGTCACGCCTTGCAACAGCTCTCCAGACCAGTACATGGACAAATGTCATCCCAGAGGACACGACAACGTACACCATCAACTTTCCTCTCACAACCATGGCCACTGTCGCCCTTCCCAATCGACGCGCCATGCGCCGTCAGCAAGAGTAAGTCAAGACTGATTCTCCAGGCATCTTTACACAGATCTAACCACGTGTGTAGCTTGGTAACCTCGGATGTTGCATGGGACAACTCTAGCTCGCCAATCTCCAGCGTGGCACCGGATAACAGCACTCTGAGCACGACCCCGATTCCAACCTTCAGCACCCAGAGCGCCTTTGTCCCCTCGCTTCCTTCTATGACATTTCCTGCTCCACCGCAGGTCTCTTCCGTGGATGGATCAGGTTCCTCACCTATGTGTCCCACTGGTGGAAAGATTGGCAACTTTACGTTGAACGTAAGTATATGTGGTTCTTTGCTGGTTCCTCCTTCTTCATCTCCCGTCTCTGACTTGTGTAGTTTGACGATACTAAAACCGGCCCCCTCTTCAACCCGTCACGAGACATCTGGTTCTCTGAAGGATTCCTCATCGCCCCTCCATCGTCCCAGACGTTCCAATCTTACAGTCCCTCATCTGGCGGTCAGCTTGTCGAATTCGTGCCGCCTTCCCTGCCCTCATTGGGCCATTCTGGGGTGGGAGACACTGCTGAGATTGGTGTTGGTCCCAATGCTCCGAATCACTGCTTCAGGTTTGACTTCCAAGGTGCCAGTCTGGGCTGCGCAGCAGAGGGTGCCGAGCAGTGGTGCGAGTTTGAAGTATCCGCATACCGCTACAACGACGTTTTGCAGAGAGAGGAGTCGGTAGCCTGGTCTGAGACGAAGCGCATTCCGGCATGCCCCAACTTCCCTCACGGGAGCTGTCAACTGACCCCTGTGACCTTTGACGGTTACGCGAATATCACTGCAGTCCTGATCAGCTTGCGTGTGGGCACCGAGTTGCGAGTCTGGTGGGGCGATGACTTCAAGCTGGGCTGGAGCGACAACGGCTGCGATGCTGCTGCTTGTCGTGCAAGTGCTGTTCCTCAGCCCGTCAAGCGGGAAGTTATCGAGTCGGCTGCCCGCCGGGGTGTCTGGAACTGGACCCCAAATGGGCTGAAGCGACTTGACGACGGATACATCTGGGAATCTCTGTAATAGCCATGATTTGATGATTTCGGAGGGTAGTTAGGCATGATGAATTGGGGTGGAAGAATATTTGCTGTTTTCTGTTGATGGGGGCAATTTGAACCTAGATTTCTTGGCGAGCGGCATAATGTGGTTGTAGCTGCGGTATCGGATGTAATGACGAGCGGCCGTGCGATAGGAATGGGCCATGTGAATTACATTGTAACAATACAATCAACGACATTTCCTGATGAGGTAGCTCGAGGTCGTAGGGCAATTCGCTGATCTTGTGAAAACTTGTTGAGTTTCAGATGCAAAGGAGCTAAAGGTGACGGACGATTCTCCTGGCCTGTGCAAAAAAGATGCTAGGTGCACTCTCGAGTGCTGTGCTTACAAGCAAGGGTAGCCGTCGACAGCCCTAGTATTGGCGGAAGCAACTACAGGGCGAGTTATTCACAATACCAGGAGCATTTTGCAAGCAGAGTATGTATATATGCTGGCAGTGCCAAGTTACAATGTAACAAAGGGGTTGGCTAGAGTAATCCAAGAGGTGATTTCCTGTACCATGGGGCCTCGTCTCTGTTGAACCAAGAAGTCATGGCCTCTACTTCGGCATCGTTGGTCTGGAGGACAGACTCGCCTGTGGCCGGGCAGGATTCGTCCCAGGGGTGGCACTCGACGCTGCACGGCGACAGGTCAGAGGGGATGACGCCGGATTCAAAATAGTCGGCCACAACCTCCCTGGTGCACTTGCTGGGGGCAGAGGCCACGGCGCAGTGACCCATGCCCTCCTGGATGAGGACGCGAGCGCCAGGATGTTGCGCGGCCATGGCCTGGGCGGCTCGGAGAGGGGTGACGGGGTCGAGGCGGTTGGAGAGGAAGAGGATGGGGGCCGCGGGGCGGCCGGACTGGAGGGAGGCATCGGCGTCGGGGGTGGTGAAGGGGCCCTTGAAGCTCCAGTTGGGGCGGATGCGCCAGCCGGAGCAGGGCATGCGGATGGTGGACCAGGTGGCGCCGAAGATGTTGGAGACGTCGAGCTGGCTGCGGACGTACTTGCGCCACCAGGCGAGGTCCTTGCCGGAGATGTCGTCGCCGTCGGAGCAGACGACGGCGTTCTGGGCCTCGATGATGATGCTGGGCTTGGTGGCGTTGCTGCGGTCGAGGGGGCAGGCGTCCTGCATGGCGGGCACCATGCCGAGGCCGACGGCCATGACGGCCATCTGGGTGAGGTCGCCGGCGATGAACTCGTTGAGCTTGCGGGCGAGGACCTTGAACATGGACAGGGGGTTGTAGAGCACCTTGCCGGCGAGGATGAGGACGTCCCAGCTGGTGACGACGACGACGTCGCCCGAGTCGAGCAGGACCGACTTTGGTTTCTGGTCGAGTTCGGAGAGGAAGCTGTCGTAGCGGCAACGTATGTCGGATGCCCCGTGGGTGTCGGATGGGCGGGCCAGGGCGCATACGTCGGGACCGGCGGCGGCGCAGCCTTCGAAGAAGTTGTCGAATATTTCGTCTGAGTCAACGGTGTTTGTGAGCCAGCCCTTTAAATGAAGAAAGAAGGTTAACAACCAATGGACATGTTAGGGGGAATGCTAGTTTTCATCTTTGAGGGGAAAAGAGAGGAAACATACTGGACCAGAAGAATAGTCCTGGATATTGCACACGCCGTCGAGAATCAGACGCCCGACACGACCTGGGAACATGGAAGCAAAGTAGTTGCCGAGGACTGTGCCGTAAGAGAAGCCAATATACTGGAGACGCGGGACATCGCCGGGTTCGTCGCGAAGCTCGGCCGGTTTCCTCCTGGGAGCAGAACGCTTCTTAAGCTCTGCTCGAGCATCGGAGTCGTCGTCGTCGCCCTTGCGCTTCCGAGCAGCGGCGTCTCTTTTGCGCAGCTCGTCCACTTTGTCGACCATCTCGACCATGTCGCGGGCGACGTTGGGCGTCCCGACAAAGGCCATGGCGTCCTCCCCGGCCTGCTGGCACCGCTGGCCAAAGGCGTCCATGATGGCGAGGCTGTAGGCAATGACGCCGTCGCCATTGGTGAGAGCGCCGTTGCCGCGGTTCTCCAGGAGGAAGGCGTCCCGCGCCAGCACATTGTTCTCGAAGCAGTCGGAAGCGGGAACCGTCCTGCCGATGCCGCGGGGGTCGAAGGAGATGATCTCGTAGTGGCGACGGCCCGGCTTGTCGGCCGTGTAGCGAAGATAGCGGCCCATGCTCAGCAGGAAGTCGACGCCGGAGCCGCCGGGCCCTCCCGGGTTGGTGAAGATGGCGCCGCCAAAGGCCGGGTCGTCGTCCGGCACGACGGCGGGCAGCTTGATCATGGCGATGGTGGCTACTCTCGTGTCCGTCTTGTTGAGCCAGTCCAGGGGCACCTGGAGGCGAGCACACTTGTACTCGCCGTAGCAGTCGTGGTACTCGAGGTCATCGCTGGGCCTGATGGAGTCCCAGTCGAACGAGGGCTCGATGAAAGGACTGGCTGCTGCCGTGGCTAGCACGGAGCAGTATCCTGCCACTAGGAGCCGGAAGCAGCGCTTCATGGCGGGTGCTTCGAGTGACTTTGTCCCATACGTCGATGCTAATGGGCCAGTCAGTCGTGTCGTCGATGGACCGCTCGTTTCCAGAGGGAAACAAATGAGGAGCAAGGCAAAGGGGAAAGGATAAAGAAGACACGAGCCAGAAGAATACGTACACCGAACGAAAGTCCGAAAAGAATCAAGCCATCAATAGGTGGGATGCTGGCGATTATATAGACATGTTTGCCCCCAATGCTGTGTGTCACCCTCACGAAGCTGAATCACTCGCTAACACAAGACAGGCGGCAAAAGCGTCGGCAGGCAGACAAACTATCCGTCAACCCTTGCCGCTATCAATCGACAGCTGCATTGCAGGATTCCGGGAGGGCGGGCCACGCAAGCAAGTCAAGAGAGGAAGAAGGAAGATATGCTAAGGCAAACACCCTCCTCAGCAGGACTTTTGTATCTCCAGGCAGATAAGAGAACGCGATAGTAGTCAGTTCGTGGGGAAGAGAAGACGCGGGATCGTGGGGTTTAGTTAGGCGGGACGAGGAGGGGTTCGGGCCGGATCTAGTACCCGAGCCATTGATGTTGGTTGCTTTGGACGGATGGATGGGGGAGCGATGCAGCGCTGGAGGCCTAAGCTGAAAGAAGCAGTCGAGGGTAGTTGTAGTGATTGATGGCTGGTGATGTATGAGTAAGGTAAGTTGAGGTGAGGATAAGGAAGACGGGGGTGGAATCGCGTGTGGACGACGGTTTGAGCGTGCTGACTATCGATAATGCGACCAGCTGACTGACTACATGTGAACCAAGGACTGTGACTAGGTACAACTCCCGGCAACGAGACGACAGACACTGACAACGAAGAGGGGAATAAGAAGACAGAGGCAAGTCATGCTCGGTTCAGACACACAAGATACAGTTTGCTTTATATATACAACATTGCGCTCGACGGCTTCGTTGCAGAAGACATTACTCCCTTCTTCCGCCTGTAACGCATCACTTTTATATGTATTGAAAAAAGAAAACACAGTACGCGGATATAGAAAATGAAGAGATGGAAACAAGAGAATACATTGTATAAACCCAGCGCCAGAAAGTTAGGCTTTTCAAATCACTCCAACCAAGTCTCTTCCCGCTCCCCAGCCCATCATTGCTTCTTCTTCTTCTTCTTCTTCTTCTTCTTCTTCTTCTCCTCCTCCTCTACGGTGCTTCCAAAGGCGTTCAAGATAGATGCCTACTTCAATTGAGAGACATATCCGAGGCGGCTCGCTAGGCAGAAAATAGATGCGCTCTGTAGATGGCGTCTAATGTGTTGCTTGCTCGGTAAAATCGAGTACATCGGTGCCGAAAACTTGCATGCCAGGGCCGGCCTCTCTCTCTCTCCCTTTCTCTGAATGAGTGCAAGCGGTGCTCTACGACACGTAAACGTAATAACCGTTTACATGATCACCTGGAAATCTCAATGTCAGTTCTTCCGTGTAATTGATAGGATACATCTCGTCAAGTTGGCGTCTACTCACACAATCACCATCCTGTTTGCCCTGCGGAATGCCCATGTCTTCAAATGTGGCAGGTCCCGACTTGCCGCCCTTGCTGGGCTTGGGCGCAGCCGGTGCAGCCGCCGGGGCACTCGGTGCTGGACTTGCGCTATGCATGCCAGGACCCTGAGGGCCAGGGCCTTGAGGAGCAGGCCCCGGAGGAGCAGTGCCAACTCTGTTGGGTCCAGGTCGAGGGCCACCGCCGGGACCCTGAGGTCCTGGAGATCCATGTCCTGGAGGAGGTCCCCCAGTTTGGACTCTTCCTGGGTGTGGTCCGCCTGGCTGGCCGAGAGAGCCCATCCTGTCTGGATAATGGCCACCGCCAGGACCGCCAGGACCTCCTGGGCCACCGGGGCCACCAGGGCCGTCGGACCCAGGTCGCGATGATGTCCGAGGAGAAAACTGCCCAGCGCCAGGTTCCGGTCCTCCATGAGGGCCACCCATTGGGCCTCCGGGCCCGCCACCGTACCCTTGAGGCGGCCTGTTCTGCATGCGGTTCCCGCTGTGGGCGCTGCCAGGCCGGCTGTCCCCCGGCGGATAGGGGCGTCCCTGGCCTGGCGGTCCACCTCCCGGTCCCATGTTTGGCGGTCCCATGTTTGGCGGTCCCATGTTTGGCGGTCCGTAGCCTCCGGGGCCGTGAGGACCAGGCGGTCCGCCTCTACCGCGACCGGCACCCGGCGGTGGTCCACCGGCATACAGATTGCCGGCTGACTGGGAGCCGGGCAACGGCCGTGGCCCATCGCCGGGTCCTTGTGGCCTGATGCCGAAGGCACTGCTGGGCCGGTCTGCTGGAGGGCCCTGAGACGGCGGGTAGTTGTTGTTGAGGCGAGGCCGGCCGTCGTCGTCTGGATACGGCGCACCCCGCGGAGGGGGCGCCATCCGATCATCCACGGGGTAAGGGGCGGCAGACTGGGAGCGCATGGGCGGGGCGTTGGGATCGACGCGGACGTTGAAGGCCGGCGGCCGGTCGGCGGTATCGACAAAGGACGCCCTAGAGGGCTCGACGAAGCTGTTGTTGTCCGTCACGATCGTGGGGCGCATGCCCGGCGAGGGGGAGGGGGAGACTCGGGAATTGCCGACTGAT
>NW_020194716.1:1552856-1773146 GCF_003025115.1 Trichoderma citrinoviride | reverse complement strand
TAGTACGTCGACAGCGAGGGTTCGCGGCTCCTATTAGTAGTGCTTGTATTATTGTAGTCGTGGCTCCGGGGCTCGATTTCGCGGGCTTCCAGCTCCATGCGCTGCAGGTCCTCCTGCATGTTCTGCGGCACCTGAGGGGTCACCCTAATCGCCTCGAAAGGATCAAGAGAACGTCAGCAGCAGCCCCACCTCGACTGGCTCAACGGCTCCATTCAGCCTCATCCAGGCGAAATGGCAGAGGGCAATAAATAGGAGGGACCGCCGACAAAAAGCGGACAGGGACAAGGAGGGAGGGGGGGCTTAGGGGAGCAGGGATAAGGTATGGAATAATAACAGCAGCAGAAGAGAACAGAGATGCTGGGCTGGACTGGATATCTTACCGTTGGGGCGACGGTGCCACGACCTCGGGCATAAAATAGTCATCGTCGCTGCCGGGCACGAAGGTGGCGCCGAGTTTGGACATGGCTGCGAAGACTCTCTCGCTCTCTCTGCACGAGGAGGAGGAGTGAGAGCTTCTCTTTCTGTGAGTGTGTGCCTACTTGGACGGGCTGGAATCCCAGATGCCCTCTCAACAAGCGGCGTCTGCACTGCCCTGCGTGAGAAGAGCGGGATTCGGGGCCTCGAACCCTGGTAACCAACGGATAGTCGGGTGCGGTGTTCAGACGTATGTCGAGCGGCTGCCGTTGCTTGTATAAGATCGTGCGCTTCAAGCAGCTGCAGTACTTTGCAGGTATCGATGCGTTAGGCGGGCGGCCTGGAATTATGTAGTAGGTAATATGCACGGCGCTCGCCTGGCTCTTCGTCCTGATGAGGCGGTGCACAGGCTAGAGCAAATCAGGGCCAAGCGAAAGGCCGTTTGCTTTAACTCTCCTTCGTTTTGTGTTTCCTCTGTCCGATCCCTTTATTTTAAATCGAGTGGACGAGGTCGTGCCCTGGCGCACAGGAGCTGCGTGACCCTCCGCAAAATAACAAGCAGCAGTGGCAGTTGGAAGATGAAAAGGGTGCTTTGAGAACAGTAGTTGAAAAAGCGAAGCTCTCGCCAGGTGGCAGAGGGCCGACGACGTTAGATATCGCGGCCGAGGCTGCTGGAACACGGGGCTCTTGTCTGGAACAGTGAGTGAGCTATAATTAACTCCCAGACTAAAGGTAATACAGTGTGGCGATGCGCCTCATGGAATCTGATGCCGGGCCTGCAATGCAGGTTCCTCACGGCCTGCTGACAGCTGCGGCGGGCTTATTAGGCTGGCTGTCCGGGCTTTGGACGGAGTAGCTGATACTATCAACAAGTCCGGTTTGTTTGAGGGGCTGCTTGTGCTTGAGGAGGGTGATCTCTTGTTGTTTCCATGGCAGTTGCTGGTTTCTTCCATCATGTGAGCAAGGCACGAAGCAGCCACTTGCGGATATCGAGGTGCATGGGCCTTGATCTGCACTGCGGAGGTGCTCCATGAGCCTGTCCCAGGAACGAGGGAGGCCGAATCACGCATAGCCTACTGTCCTTCTAGATAGTATACTATCTACTACAAATTTCGACAAGCATCGCATCCCCGGAGCAACGATACCTTACTGACTCGGTGCCGAAGCATTCATACGTGGGTAGTATTATCAGGTATATAAAAAGACACGAAGAGAACAGCCCCGGGATGCGCCACCGTCTGTGTGCCTGGCCGGAGAGCTACGGTATCACGGATGCGACGCCAGGCACACTCGCTGCAAGTGCCGTGATTGATGCTCCGTATCTGGATTGTTGAGCCGAGGCAGGTTGATGATAGACATGAAGCTCGAACGAACAAGAAGACGTGACAGCGCTGATCTGTCGTTAGGATATAGGTAGTCAAATAGTATAGGTACCTAAGCCAACCACTTGTAAAGTAGTCGAACAGATGCTGGGCGCGGTAACAAGCCATGTGACATGTCCATCCTGTCTGTTCTGTAGCACTCTCCATCCGAGATCCCTGCGCTTCTGGTCTCTGTGATGCCGTCAAGAAAAATCGCTAGTGTGGCTGCTGTATACGTACTGGGTCGTTGAAATCACATGCAGCTAACACAGTTGAGGCTGGCTGCAATATCCGCGAACCACCTATCTACTACCTAGTAGTATTGAGTGCCACCTACTCCAAGCCTAGCGAGGCTACAGCACCTGTAGCTCTTACAGCTGGCCCCTCCAACTTTCGATACTAGTCGAGGCGCGCACCTCATCACGATAACGATTGATACTGCGGCCATCCTCTCTCGTGACGCCCGTCACGCCCAGCCTCGGCCGACCATGGCAGCCCTGCCCGATGCCCAGTCCGCCGAAGAGCCCTCGTACATTGACTACGAGACCTTCCTGTCCCCCGACTTTGCGCCCGCGTCCTTCGCCAACTCCCTCGTCCTCGCCACCAACAACCCCGACGACTCCCCGCTGGACCTCGCGACGCCCTTGTCCCGGGTCCTCTTCGACGCCCAGGAGATCGACTCGCACATCGACCTCCTCACAACCCGCTCCGCCGTGCCCCTGCTGCAGTACACCCAGGCGCAGACGGAGGCCAGCAAGGCCATCGTGGCCCAGCTCGATGCCCAGATTGCGAGTCTCAACGACAGCTACAAGCAGCTGGAGAAGGAGGTCATTGACAAGCATGCCGAAGCCGAGGAGATTCGACAGGTCGCTCTGCGCCTGTGGGAGACGCTGAGGCTGGGCAGGTCCATGGGGAGATGCTTGCAGCTCGGCAGGCAGCTTCAGGTGCAAATGTCAGAGCTGGGCGGCTCCAGCACCGGCAAAAGCGACCACGGAGCGCTCGTTCGATGCTCGTACACGATACTCTCGCTGCGGGAGGTGCTGGACAGCAGGGCGCCGGGAGAGGAAGGCCATGGGCTGGACAAGCTCAACGCGATCAAGACGCTGCAGGATACCGTCATTGTACCGACAGAACGGCGGGTTGTGGAGGCATCCGAACGCCTCATTCGAGAGTTTGCCATCTCGAGCAACATCACGTTTGCCCAGAGCGAGGAGACACGATCGCGACTGGCATCCGCCATATCTGCCCTTTACTTGCTGTCCCCCTCGAGGGACATCCAGCCCGACAAGTGGTCACCGACGCTGCTCTTGCAAGCCCTCGAGACCTATGTTCGCTCTGCCCTACAGGCAAGCACCGCAGCGCTCTCGCGATCTCTGGGACAGCTCCCCACCCTAGACAAGTCTCTCGGCGAGCTCGTGTCTCATTGCCAGAACATTGCCTCTCTCGAATTGATCCTCGAGACCATCGAGACTCCGGCGCATCCCTTGGTCCCAGCTCCCGCAGCAAAGAAGAAGCAGCACAGCCTCTACCAGCTGCTGCTGTCCCGCTTTGAGACGAGCTCTCTGGTATCCTACTTTTGGCGCACCATGGCAAGCAACATTTCCACTCGCGTGCAGGAGATTGCTACCCGAGGGGGCATCGTTGCCCGGACCCTGCGCACGAATAAGAACGTGGTGGGGGATGCCATTCGGCAGGCGGTCGTCCGAGGGGGCCAGACCCCCAATGTCTTTGCCAGCAGCAAGAAGAAGCCCGTCGTCGAGGCGAGCTGGGATCGAGAAATCGCCGTTATGGTGGGTAGCGTGTTGAACAACATTGGGCGATGATGGTTCTTACGGAAAGTAATTAGATGGATTTTGGAAAGGGAATACCATGCATATAGATATAGAACTGGAAAAGGGCTGTCTTGAAGCAGCAGCGGCTGAACTGAAGTATTCTACATTTCTCTCAAGGATAGAAGTCGGCTTCTCCTCACGCATTCTCAAGTGCTCAGCTACTGGCTTCGAGGCGCTTCAAACATCGTCCTTTGGTGGCTTTTCCCTATCGACTCTCTCAGTATTCGTCTGGTGGCCCCGGCCAGCTCCCCTCCGGCACCGGTACTCTGGCCGATCTCGTGTAAATGTGCCTGGCATCCTTGAGGTCCAAGCCCTCCATACAGCCCCCCTTGACCGTCACCGTCGGCCGCGACGTCCCGTCCGGCAGCAGCCCGCGGTGAAGCACCCGCACGCCGCACGTCTTGCAGAAATAGCACTCCAGGGTGTTGCCCGAGTCGGTCTTGCGCGTCCACATGCCGACGTGGTCCCGTATGCTCTCGGGGAAGGGGAGCATGCCCTCGATGGGGAAGACGGCGGAGACGCCAAAGGCCGAGGACGACTGCTTCTGGCACTCGAGGCAGTGGCAGATGTCGACGCGGAGAGGCTTGGGGAGCACGGCCCGGAAGGAGACGGCGCCGCATTGGCAGCGGATCATGGGGTTGGTGTCCATGTGGAGGTGATGAGTATGAAAGAAGAGAGGAGCTGTGATATGCGGCTTATAGGCAGCGTTGTGAAGGAAGCAGCACGATGCCGTGTTTCGTGTGCTGATGTGCCGCTGGGCAGTGGTGTAAGTTGGATTGAATAGATTATACGAATCACACAGTAGGCAGTGGGCAACTAGATAGTAGTGATTGAAGCTGCATGAGGGGTTGTCCAGGTTGATTTCGGAGTTGGAGATGGCGAGCCAAGTTTATCAGAGATCGGCTACTACCTATAATTCACAAGGTGAAGCAAAGGGCGCGCTGGCGTGCTCTGTAAATACAGGCGATAGAAGGCTTCAATCCATCTTTTCCAGACAACATGATAAAAGTTCATGCTCACACGGTGTCAAACACGAATTGTCTGAGTATTGACATCGTGAGTTTGACCCTTTTCATATACTTATCGTCAACCCTGATCCTGCTGCTCACATCAGTGACATGAAGAAAGTTCGGTGTGCGCATCACAGTGCCGATCCATATCGCTATAGACGAGTCTTCACGCCAATCAATGGTGGTTGGGTGTGTGTGTACATGTAATGCGCGGCTTTTCGGGTCCGGCCACGGCAGCGCCGGATCGTCTCCGATTCAACCAGCCTGGACGGCCCAGCCGCTCTGCTAAACTCAATTCCCATCTCTATTTTCTTCCCCCTTCCTCTAGTGCTTCTTCTCCGATGGTCTAACCCATCTCCTTTCTTCTCGTCCTATCGATTCGCTGTGCTCTGCTCTCGGATCGTATCCAGAGCGCGACGAGCATCGCCGACGAGACTTGAATCCTCCTCCCTCGACATCACCGCCCGTGATTAGAGAGAGGCTGAGGTGCTGAGAAGCGGCAGTTCGCCATCGAGGAATCAACCGCAACCTCATCCCAAGGCAAACAAACACACAGCATGGTCCGCTACGACGTCTTCGACGCCCGGGACCTGCTGGCCTTCCCCGGCGGCGACAACAGCACCGACACCGTCTTCGGCGGCGTCCACTTCAACCTCACCACCCTCCAGCACTGGAACTACACCTACTACAGCAATGGCACCCTGTCCAACAACTCGCGCTGCTACCTGACCTACGAGCCGTACGAGCCAAAGCTGCTCATCAGCAACGGCACCTTCATCAACGCCACCAAGTGCTACAGCGCCGTCGACCCCATCGCTGCCCGCGGCTACACGGGAATTGGCTTCGCCGTCGCATATGCCATCGGCCTCATGCTTACGCTGAGCTGCCTGGCCAAGCACGGCAGGCTCTATCTGCCCAAGGAGAAGCGCTTCTATCCCATCGGCCGACGCTGGCAATGGTACTGGGGCTGCTTCGTCTGCGCCTGCGCCCTCATCAGCCTCTTCACCAACATCGACATTGACCGCTACCATGTGCCCGAGCTTCCCATCATCGTCACCTCTTTCTTCTGGTTCCTCATCTGCCAGGGGACTCTTGCGCTAGTGTGGGAGTCGGTGAGGCACTGGGGAAGCTGGCAGGAGAGGCAGTTCATCGACCCGAACCCCTTCGTCTACCGTACCGACGACCGGCGCGCCATGGTGGAATTCTACATGCCCCTGTGGTTCTATTTCTGGACCTGGATGGTAAGCTCGCGCCCCTTTGTTTTCTGATGGTGACCAATATTCTTCGTCTCGTGCACTGTCTCACAAATCATTTAGAACTTCTTCCTTGTCATTCCTCGGAGCTGGTCCTTTGTGGAGCAGCAGCGCTCTCCAGAACAAACCATCGCCAAGGCGATTCCCGCCGCTACAGGAGCGCGATTCAAGGCCGGCGCCTTCTGTCTCGTCGTCGCCTGGCTTACCATCGTCTTCTCGCTCCGCCACTCAATCTATCACTACAAGCCGCGGAACCGTGGAGTCTTCAACCGGACCATCGGCTTTGCCAAGGCGCTCCCGCTGCGTTTCGTACTGACCATTCCCCTCGCAGGCGCTCTCGTTGCTTACCAGGTGTTGATCTCCTTTGATTGGACATTCTCTGTCATGCGCTACCATGGCATCGTGCCAGTCATATTCGCCTGGGGCTACGGCCCGTCCTTGCTCATCATCTTCGTGCAAGTCGCCTACGGATTCGCGAGCCCCAACGAAGACAAGGCGCTCCTCCACCAAAGACGACAGCGCGGCGACACCATTGACCGGGAGCTTGGCATCGTCAGGAAGCCGGCGTGGTGGAGGCGCGTCAGGGGTGAACACTTGTACACCATGCGAGACAAGATTACCCAGAACGTCAACGAGGTGGGAGGGAAGCGCGGGCTCAGGGCCAGATTCGAAGCCGAGGCCGAAAACCAGACGGGCGGCAACGGCGACGGCATTGAGATGACGAGCGTGTCTCAGAAGAACAACCCGCGGGTGGACAGGGCTGGCGTCGGGAGCCTGGCGTCCACAGAACAGCGGCGCTACACCGGAAAGTCGGAGCGCCGACACAACGAGCGCATCGTCGAGGACTTTGCCGGCGTGCTCTTCCCCAACAATGCCGACACCGAGAGGGCGCGGAGGATCGCCGAGATAACGGCAGACGGCCCTCCGCCCTATCAGGACGAGGATCGTGGCCGCTCGTCCCGGCAGAACGGCTCGAGTAATGGGCAGAGGAACGGCAGCGCCGATACGACCAACTCGATTGCTGCCCCGCCACAGCAAGTTAGGAGCATGCTGGATGTTTGAGCCGGCATAACGGCTGCTTTCAATTTGATGAGTTATCCGAGAGATGACGAGAGTATTAATGAACAATGACGAGAGCGATGAACGGCTCGATTGGTGACGACTGGGCTTTTTTATGCGAACAAGCGAACAAGAGAGGGGCAAAGCAATTAGCAGAGGGAAGTATGTTGTCATCCTTGCACGAAGAGCCATGATGCTTGATGATGAACTGTTTATGTTTGGGACGATGGGCGCATTGCTCGTATCTACATTGTTGGCTTGTCCGGGTCAATATCCTCCCTTAACATGAGGTGGTACAAATATTCTGTATAGAGAACACGATTTCTTCGATTTTATATCATGACCTACAATATACAATAAGTTGTATCATCGGCTAGAATTTATCGTTTGGCGAGTCACCTTCATCTGACAAGCGTATTAGTCAAGACGCCCATCATTGTCACACACGGTTCAATGTATCTGATACCCAATTCCATCTCAGTTCCTTCGAAAGGACCGTATATATATATATATGTATCTCGTCTTCTTCCTACTACTTTCAATCTTGGCTGTGTTCCCCAGTGTCGTAATGTCCTTGCTGACGTTGCAGGAACCCATTTCCTGTAAAACTCTCGCTCCTTTGTGTCCCACCATAAGCGGATCTCGTCTCCGTGCCCAGGCCCTTTTTGTGAAGGAATTTGGGCGACGGTGACACGGGAGGAAGGGAAGGGGAGGACGAAGGGGCACGATGGATTGACGACATGAGTAAGAAAATAGAGAGCATGGCATGGGATCATATGACTGATGCCAAGGACGTCAGCAAAAGGGGTAGATTTGCCTTTTGGGGGTGGCCACTGGGTCTGGGTAGTAAGTAGTAGATGTTTGTATCATGGACGCTGAAATCGAATTATATGTACGTTGTAGATAGTATGTAAACGTATGTAGCTGTATGTAAGGTACGTAGAAGGTGCATCAGGTACGGTGATAGATCCAGCCACTCATGATGCAAAAAAGCAGCAAGTGTGTTGGCAAAATCCAGGAACTCGAATCGGATAAGGGGATCCCTGTCGATCCTTGGTCTCTGCCAATTACAAGTGTTCACGTGCAATGAGGCCGTTGGAACAACAACACCGCGAGAAGATTGCCAAGATGATTCTCTTGTGGTTTCTGTATTCTACTCCCCATGTCCTGCCACGTTGTTTATAGTGCTTTGAGGTTGGAAGCTTGATGCCTTATTTGCTTTCGTACTTTGGCCAAGGATACTACTCTCTCGAACCAACCCAGCATGTCAAAGATTCTAGAGACGGCGTCGCTGCAAAGCTTAAACGAAGGATGCATTTGTAGTACTATCGGCCACTGCAACGGCGCTGTGGTCCCAGTTGACCCAAATCATGACATCGTCACGATGAGATGCTTCGGTTAATCAATACTTATAGTTTCACGCAAGTGGACGCACCCATCCAGACAAGCAATAGAAGCCAGCATCCCATTCCAAGAATAGACTTTCCATACGTGCCGAACGAAAATACGCATGCATGCGTGTTGTGTGTGTGAGTGTGTGTGTTAGAAGGGCTGTTGTCATAAACTCACCTCTCCCAGCGACCACCAAGGCCTGGATGACGTCGAATCCGATAGATCGCGTGCATGCCGGAAATGTGGGCACTTCAGAGAGCCCATCAACTACATGCACTTGTACCTACCTATCCATTTCCCCTCCCTTTTTATTCCGTCCGATTGCTGATAAATGCCTACCTAACCTGCTCCTCCATACTACATACTGGAGTCCCTCGTTGCCCCGAATATACTAGGTATGTAGGCAGATGCGCAGTGAGGCCACATGCAAGCGGCTACTGATACTTCTGCTTCATCCTCCCAATATGCATGCACGGCTCAATGACTCGAGACTTTCCAAGTGTTCCCATCTGTAGCGTAGGCACCGAACCAATCAAGAGCCGGCCGTCAAAGAGAGTTTGCACTACTCCGGACCTCACACCACGAAACCCCAGTTTTGCCTTTTTTTGTCTTCCGTCCCTCTATTCCGACCTATTGGCTATGATATACCTTTCTCGTCTATCTGCCGTACTATCGGGAATAAACCCTCCCAAAACAAGACATGATCTCAGCACATATGAGATGACGAACATCGTAACAGAACAGCCTCTTTTGTTGGGCGCATACGATGGGCTTTCCGGGCTCCATCCAAAAAAGTCGTGATGCCTCGAAAATGGGCCGGGGGATCCGCTTCGTCGCTCCCGTACCAGCGCAAGCGGCCGGGCTTTGGGCGGCAAGGGGACCACCTCAACCTCAACCTCACGCAATCTATCTGATCCGAAGTTCACTTGCCCACATATGGCATGCTCGGGTTCGTCATTCGATGCAAATGCACGCACGTACAAAGGCTGCATCACACGTGCTACAACTCACCTCACATTAGCAGCCATTCACGGTAGTATCAGAAGAGACGGAGGAAAAAAAGAGAAGCAGATATTATTACCCGATCCAAGAAACCGTGGCATCTTCCCATTCTCACCCGTTGCTTCGATCGCGCATCGACTGCACCAAAAGGTCGAGGAATGCAAAAGCAAAAGTCGTCGTCTCGCCATGCCGTCATCCAGCCGGGACGTGGAGTTGCGGCCCTGGGTGCGGTGCCCACAAGCATCAATGTTAGCGGGCGTTCGCTTCCAGCCTAGCAGCTATGGAGCACGCACCTCACCTAGAAGCCCAGCGCCTCCTCAGCAGCCTAGCGCCCACTAGGCCGCCGCAGCCCAGCCCCAGAGGCCGAAGCAGCCACCAGACGGCCACCTATCCGCTCCAGCAGCCCAGCCCAGCCCAGCCCTGAGCGAAGTCGCCTGGACCTTGCCCTGCCCACTGGACTGCCGCAGATGTGCCTGGGCCGCACACGCTAAGGTTTGCGCAGGGCAGATGACCTGTACCTTACGTTGCCCATCCAATGTGGGCGAGTCAACGGATGGAGGTGTGACGTCGTCGGCATGGGCAGGCCCCAGGTACCCTTGCTCCACATTCGCGGTGTCGAGGTACCGGGTCGAGCTTCGAGCGGAAACTCTGCATCCACGCTCTCTTCTTAGGCTCGCTCTTCGAATGCCCTCCCTCGGAATAACTGACAGTCTGCATGTCCTGCTGGATGCGCCCTGAACTCTATGTGGCATGCCGTGCACGAGGTGTTTCGCAGCTGCTAGGAACTGTTCGACCAAGGGAGTGCCATCGAATAGGAACTGAAGATGGCCTGTCGTCCGTCCTCGGTCTGTGTCGCGTTTGGCATCCTTCGCCTGGCTTTGGTACGATATCTCTGGAAGCTTATACATACATCATCTAGACAGCAGAGAGAGCGCCGTCCGCCATCTCCGGCGGAACCCCCGGTTCAACAGTTCGACGCTTGCGCCGCCTCTTGTCATCCGGCGTCGTGTGTTTCAAAGCTTCTCTTGCAGGCATACGAATGCACAGGTGCTTCGTACATGCCTATCCCTTCCCTACCTTGACCTCGTAGCAGCAGGTCATCACAGGTATTAGCGAGCTCGCAACTCGTATCAGGCCCCCGGCAGTCTGCATCGTCGCCCAGGCCCGGAGCACGCACGCATACTATAACGTCTGACGGCTAGGTACAGGTACCAGCCACCCCCCGGAGAGGCACGAGTAAGGCAACATGGAAGGAAGGGTAAGGCATGGATGGCCGTGGGCGGGCTGCAGGGCGTTGCCGAGTGTCACATGGATGCGCATTCTCTGCTGCCCGCCGGTAGCGCGCTGCGATCTGGGTGCGGTTTTGCGCCTCAGACAAGGATTCCGACCTTCCCGGAGGGGAGAGACGAGGCCAGCAAGGCCCCCCCGACTGCACTTGTGCGAGCCTAGATACTAGTGGTGGCAGTAGTCGTCGATATCTGACCTGGAGAATGGCGTGGTGCCTTGGCCTGTTGCGGGTGCCGGAGGTATCGCCAGGTACAGGCTACCTGGGGCGCATCCACGATGGACATGCTTAGCGCTCAGCCGCTCTGCGCGGTAAGGCAGGTCTCGCTCGATAGGAATGCGGTTGATAGTTTTTCGACGGCCGTTGAGCATCATGATTGCTAACATTGAACTCTGTACTGCAGCAGGTGGTATTTCCACCATACTGTAGGTAACTGATGGTCCACTCGCCACCAATATCAGCGAGACAGCCCAGATATTACACCAGATATATTGATCAATACATGCCTACCTACCTCGAGTGATATCGTCGCTCGCTCAAGGGCCATCCCCGGCACAAGAGTCGCCAGCTGGACTTCGGTTCGGGAAAGTGAATCGTGACGAGCGTGGTTGGCGCCCTGCCCTGTCCTGCTATGCCATGCCCTGCCACGCGAATCCGAATCCGGCCTCCGCCGCGGGATCGCGATCTGTCTTTCTTGGGACCTTATTCTCCTGTGGAGGAGGAGCATGCCAGCCTCAACTTTATAGATAGTCTGCGAATCCTCACCTGATCGCTTCCTCTTCTCAGCCGGACAGAGTCTGGAATGATCAGGCCGAGCATCAAGTGAGAAAAGACAGCGTCCTGTCGCCGACCAGCGCTAGCCCACCAGGCACGCATCGCTGTGTCACCGATCGCAGGGTCCGGGCGGCTCAACCCCTGTCGAGCTCGTTCGCTGCTCTGCCTCAGCTTGTCCGCTGCGTCCTTGGTTTCCGATTCTGGTCCTGGCGATCGTCCAATCGCACGGGGCTCCTGGTCGCTGGCCGCCGTTGTTGCTAGCGGAGTTGAGGTGCATGTCACAGCGCTAGATACCTAGATGCTGAAGGACTGGCCCCAAGGTCGACTGGCCATCTACCATCCACGTCTATCCGGAGCTCATCATCCACGGCGCAAACTGGGCTCTTGGCCGCAAGCAGCGACGCCTCGCCTCAGGCAACATACATAACCAGCGCCAGAGCAGACAAGCAGCGCTCTCTCTCGCAGCAGACGCATGGACGGGTTGACGCCGTCGGCTAGCGGCAGAGCAGGCATCCCTTCGTTCAGGTACCCAACCCTTGCCGGCCAGGTACTCGATACCCGCCGACTACGAGACACCAGCTGCTGCCACCTCCGGTCAGCAACCAGTCCAGTGGCCTCTAGCAGGCTCAGGTTCGGCTCAGGTACTCGCCCTCGCCGTCCGGTACCTGGAACGCACTCAGCAGAAGCACAGCAGTGGGCGCCATTCCCCAGTTCTCACGCAGCCACCAACAGCGCCTCCATTAGCAGATCCATCCGCTGTCTCGAGCTGTTGACGACAGCCCCAGGAGAGCCGCAGCAGGTCCCAGCCCAAGCCCAACACCAACGCCGCCATCCGCCTCGAGCGTCTGCCAGCAGTCGTTTCGTTTTGCCTTTTTATCTCGTCTCTCGTTCTGCTGCCCCCGAAAAAAAAGTTACCCAGCACAAGCTTCAAAGTTTCTGGCGGCCGAGTTGCCCCCCCTTGTCCTTCCTGATTTTCGCCTCCTCCGCCCTTGCTGACCTCAAACACTCCCCCCACCACCTTTTTTTCTTCCCCCTCCCCCCTCGGCCCTACTTCAGCCTTCTTGCCCGTTGCCTTGGCCCAGCAACTCCAACATCAGCTCCAGCTCGGTTTCCAGCGGACGCGGAACAACGGCCTCGAGACATCGCGATATCCCTGTACCCGGCTTCTTCTTGCCGCTCTGCTCTCCAGACGAGAAGTCGCTCGCTCGTCAAGCTGCCGCTGTCGTGCGGGCTCCTTCGGCGGTTCCATCCACGATCGGAAACGTGCCTGACTGTGCCGTACGCAGCCTTGCTCGTTGGGTGGTGCCCGCAGAGGTCGACAAGTGCCACCCTGTTCTACCCTGCCTGCTCTCTTGCGTAATCGGCCTGTGCTGCATCACCTCTCTCGCAAACCTCCTCCTCTTCCGACCTTGCACGACACTGCCGACGGCCTGCGAACCGGCGAACCCGCCGACGCGCGCCATCGCTCGTCTTGCATCGCCGTCAACGTAGCCCATCGTCACCGTCTGGTCGCCTCGCTGCGCCCAACATGGCGGCTGCGTTTCGCCCCGTCAACACCCCCATGGCAGCGGACCTCGCCAGGCAGGACATGATGGCACCGAGAAGCACGACTCCTCGTCCCAGCACCGCGCCGCAGTCTCAGCAGCTCCAGCCCGCGGGCTCGCCAGACGATGGAAAGACGCCCACGCGAGCCACCTTCAGCAGCATCAACATGGCCAGCAAGAGGCCTCTGCCGCCGAGTTCGTTTCCTCCAGCTCCGCCCGGTCCTGATCCTCCCGAGGGTGCACTGCATCACGACGGCCCCCATCGCTCCAAGTCGCCCAACAGAAGCTCGCTCGACGTCGACATGGACGATTCGGATGGAGAGGGCGGCGCTGTCGATGACGGCGTCGGCTCCGACGACGAGAGTGTAAATGCCGACGGCACAAGATCTAGCAAGAAGAAGAAGTCCCAGCGCTTCTTCTGCACCGACTATCCGCCCTGTAACCTCAGCTTTACTCGCAGTGAGCATCTGGCGAGGCACATAAGGTAAGCCAACGGATGCTCAGCTCGTCTTGTCTTTTCCCTTTACCAAATCCAAGTTGTTTTGCTGACAAGTTGCTAGGAAACACACCGGAGAGCGGCCTTTCCAGTGCCACTGCTCAAGGCGCTTCTCGAGGCTGGACAACCTAAGGCAGCATGCCCAGACGGTTCACGTTAACGAAGATATTCCGATCGACTCTCTTGCTGCCACCGGATCCAGATTTCAGCGTCAGATACGGACTGACAGGGTCCGTCAAGCCGGCAACAGAGCGAGGGCGTCTACCGGCGGCAGTGCCGGCGGGCCTGTTCGTGGACATTCGAAATCCCTCTCGACTTCGAGCATCTCCAGCATCACCTCCGTGGGTTCGGCCTACAGCCCGCAGAGTGATGCCCGTCGACGACCTGCCCCGCTCGTCATGGCGGCCGATCCCCGCTCCAGGATGTCCATCGAGTCTTACCGCAGTAGCACGGACAGCACCTTTTCCTATCGACCCAAGAGCCCCGGTGAATTCAGCACGCCAACCTCTGCCACCTTCTCGACGGCCCAGAGCAGCCCGCGATGGAGCGCAAGCGTGGCGTCTCCGGCGACACACTCGCGATCTCATAGCATGTACGTCGCGGGCTCTAGGACGCCCGGTCGTCGCTTGAGCGTTCCTTCAGGCAGCAGCCCCTTCCAGTTTCCCCAGATCCCTCAGGGTCAACCTGCAGGCCGCTCGCCCGTTGGGCTCCCGTTCATGAACAGCTCCAACGCTGGTGCCTTTGCGCCTCAAGGCGCGAATATTGTTGCGTCACCGACTGCGGCTGCTCCGCCTTCCGGGTTCTCATCCCGACGAGAGTCGATTGCGAGCAGCACCGGCGAGGAAGCATGGCGGCGGCGAACCTGGCACCCAGACAGCCGTAACCAGCTGAACGCTGTCCTCAGCCAGTCCACGCGGATCAACCCCCCTCCGCCTATTGCAAATCCCGCGGGGCCTCCGGCCAATCTTCGCCTTCCCGGTATCGAGTCCTTTGATCCTCTGCCTCGCTCTACTACACCGCCGAGGCGCAAGCCGTCTCCCATGGCTGTCGACCCTGAACTCGCTCCTCGACCCCCGATGATGGAGGCCATACCGGCTGACGAGAGGCGGAACCTCAACATGTACGACGTCAGCCTGCAGCGCGGCCTGGGCCGTCTTGACATAGGACCCAAGACCCCTCCTCGTGACAGCGCCGGCATGTGGGCGTCTGAAGCCCACAAGGCGGTCCAAAATGTCGATCAGGCACGTCTGAACCCGCCAGTCGTCCGCTTTCAAGAGCAGCCCAGGCCGAGCCACATGGTCCCGTCTTCAGCTGCCCCAAGTCGATCCTTCCATCAGCATACCATGTCTGCTCCCACTTTGGCGAGGGAGCCCAGGGGCCACGGCTGGTATCCGGCTGCTCACGGAGGCGGCCATCAGTCATCCCAGGACCCGCGGCACCAACTTGTTGAGCGGATGGTTCATCCCAACTTCACTGGCTTTGCTGGATTCCCAGCACGAGAGCCTCAGGAGCATCGACAGCAGCAACAACAACAGCCACATCCTCATTATCACCAGCAGCAGCAGCCGCATCAACAGCAGCTGCAACAGCAGCAGCAGCAGCAACCCCTTCAACAAGATCGCTCGAATAATCCGGATTCGCTCAAACGACTCGAAGCGCTGGTGGCCGTTGCGACGAGTGAAGGCTCCACTACCACTGCGTACTAAGCGACGGACAGCTCTTCCTCGTCTTTTCCCCTCCCCTTTCTCTTCCTTATCAACGGCGCCTACAAGCTGGATATGTGGGCACGTGAGATTGAAACTGGTTCATATATCTTGAACTCTCCATTTTGCCAAACGAATGAAGTACGGTTGACCCTACGAAATGGAACGGGGATGGCAGGTATCCATGCGCAGCCGGTGCCGGCTGAGTTTGACGCACGACATGACCGGAGTAGACCAGGAGAAGTGGTGATGTTTTGATACCCTTTTAGCTTTGACTGTGATGCGGCCGCGTTGCTCCCTTTTTCACGACCGATAGTCTGTCCATCTGCTTGTTGGTTTATCGTTGTGCCTTTGGAATTGTATCCAGGAGTTTGGGAGGGTCAGGGTCTTTCTTTCACTAGATTCCAATGCAGGTTTGGGTGTACATGATGATCGAGATGCATGACAGATTCACATGTGGCATGGACATCTCCAGAATCGGTAGTCTACCAAAGTACCTAGGTTGTACATGATGGGATTGGCTGCCCAGTAGCCATCCCCAATATATCTCCTTTCTTCTATTGGAATCTAACTTGAGTTGTTCCCGACTACTGGTAGCCAGCGTAACATGATACCGCAACTACGATGGTCTTCAAGGCAATATTTGTACTTACGGCTACACTGATAAGTGACAGGCAGGGCAAAAAGGTATGTCAGATGATGAATAATATAATTATATTATCAATTAGAGAATACTACAAAAGCTACTACTATCATAAGCAAGGATTGTTAGGTATCTTGATATATATCATTTTCATTTAGCACCGTAAAGGTTCTTGACAGTCACATCAAACTCCTCAGGACGACGGCCCAGCAGCTGCTCCAAGGTGGGTGACACATAGGCCGTTTCGCCGTCCCGAATGGCTTCCCAGGAAGTGGCCCAGGTGCGGGCGAGCTCGGCGGAGCCAAAGTGCTCGAGGACCTGCGGCTGGTTGACGTACTCGTCGACGGAGACCTGGCGGATGGTGAGCTCCCTGCCGGCAACGGAGGAGAGCACCTTTGCGGTCTCGGCGAGGGACCACTCGCGGGCTCCCGTCAGGAGAACAATCTTGTTCTTCCAGGGGAAGTTGGCCGGGTCCTTGAAGTACTGGGCGATGAGGACGGCGGTGGCCTCGCCCAGCTCGTCGCGCTTGGCCCAGCTGATGCCCGGGCCGGAGCCGTCGTGGGGGATGCGGATCTCGGTGCTGGCCGGGTCCTTGAGGTCGATGAAGGCGGTGTAGATGGGGGTGGACTCGCTGTAGAGGCCCTCCCTGACCGAGGTCCATGTAAACTCCGGGTCCTGGGCGGCGATCTTGCGGAGATGAGCCTCGGTGTCGAGGTGCGTGCCCATGACCTCCGCCCTGGTGGTGTCCTTTTCCGGCAGGGCGAAGGCGAGGGAGGAGTAGAAGACGTGCTTGACGCCGGCGCGGTGGGCGGCGTCGAGGGCGGCGAGCTGCAGGGGCGTGCGGTAGCTGCGGTTGTGGCTCGGGTAGGAGATGAGGAAGAGCGTCTTGACGCCCCTGAAGGCGGCCTCGAGGTCGGCGGGGCTGTCCTCGAAGGTGGCGCGGCGCAGCTGGACGCCCTGCTCCTGGTAGAGCTTGGGCGTCTTGTCGGGGAAGCGGCTGATGAGGACGACGTCGGAGGCGGGGATTTGCTTCGAGTCGAGGAGGTGGGTGTAAGTGCTCGTGCCGAGGCCTCCTGAGGCGGGGAAGATGGCGACGGACATGTTGGGCGGTTTTTTGTTGTTGATGAGATGGGATTTATTGATTAGTAGCTTTGAGATGGAAGGAGTGGTATCATTCAATGGCACACGGTATAGTTCTGGTGCTACTGCTGCTGCTGCTGCAGAGTTTCTGCTTTCACTGCCAAATTTATATCTATACGGACTTGGCTCGGGGAGATGCTCTCCTCAGGAGTATTATTAATGAGGTGCTCGATTATGACGTAGGCGTTCATCTGGGCATGGGCAATCCATCGTCCGACGAGAATTCTCGAGCATTCTACAGTGCCGTGTGAAGGATTCACAGTCTAATGCAAGATGGAGCTTTCTGGAGATTCACATGGCGAGATGCTAGTCTACTAGTACCAGGAAGGGTAACATGAGGTTAAAAGGGCCATCGAGACCCCTGGTTTTAGTTTTAGCTGTGAAACAAACCACTGGACAGGAACCGGCTGCAAAGGTGGCGTCCGTCCCTCAGGGTTCTCGGAGCTCACGGGCCTCTTGGAGACGCGCATGTAGTCGTACAGCCGCAGCCGAGGATTAGGCGCAGAAGGGTGCTTCAACCATCATCCATGGGACCCTGCTGTAGGGATGCTCAAGTTGCAACCACAAGTCAATTTGAATGCTTCCATGTCCCTTGGACGCTCCGGTGAAGTGACCTGCGCAGAACCACCGGCAGCTGCTTGCTCGACGGCCACGACCCGGATCCCGATTCCAGGGCATCACCAGCCCCTTTGGCCAATGCCCAGCGGACCAGACTGCCACGGCCCAGCGAGATGCGCGATATGGATGGCGCTGGCGAGGTGATGATGGCGAGAGGTAAGGGGAGCTCCCCAATCGGGGGATCTGGCATTGTTTGAGACTTGCGCAGTAGAAAAGAAAGCTGATGCGACTCGTGTCTTCCCGACATAGACACCTGGGCGTCCATTCCCTCCCACCTGCTCCGCGCCGAGCTCCAGAGACGACAAGACGAGGGCGAGAGGCCGCAGTGCGGCGGGCACAACTCGGGATGGTACGACACCGCGGCGCACGTCTTTGCGCTGCTCCTGATTCTCGTCCTGAGCACCCTCGCTTGCGGCTTCCCCCTGCTGTCTAGACGAGCGACGACGGGGCATCGCCAAAAGAACATCGTCTTCTACTGTCAGCACATCGGCACCGGCGTCCTCCTGGCCACGGCCTTTGTGCACCTGCTGCCGACCGCCTTCTCGTCCCTCACCGACCCGTGTCTCCCGTACTTCTTCAGCAAGGGATACACGCCTTTCCCCGGCCTCATCGCCATGGTCTCCGCCATCGTCGTCGTCGGCGTCGAGTCCTATCTGACCGCTCGGGGCGCGGGCCACTCTCACTCGCACGCACACGACTTTTGGGATGAAGATGAGCAGGACGATGCGCAGGAGCTATCAGCAACAGCCGTCAATGGCATGGCTGGCAGGCGTGGGCATGTGGCGGGACGACGACCGGCCGACCTTTCGCTCAACAACTTGGAGGCCTCGGAGGGGCTCATTGCCGGCGTCTCCCCCCTGCCTGGATCGAGCCCGGCGATGCAGCGGCGACGATCCGCGGACCTTGGGGACGACGACGACGACGACGACCGAGACTCGGATCTCGACCTGGACCTGGCGGAGCTCGACCCCGTCTCTGCCGGCGGAAGCGGTCAGAACGGCGCATACTCTTCGCTTTCTCGCGTCAAGACCAATGCCAGAGGAGGAGGAGGCGGCGGCGGCGGCGGCGAGGCTTCCGACGGCAACCACGTGCAGTCCCCGGACGAGCAGAAGCGGCGGATGCTGCAGTGTCTGCTGCTGGAGGCGGGCATCCTGTTCCACAGCGTCTTCATAGGAATGGCCATCTCTGTGGCGACGGGCCCGGCCTTTGTCGTCTTCCTCGTCGCCATCAGCTTCCACCAGTCCTTCGAGGGCATGGCCCTGGGCAGCCGCATCGCCGCGATCCAGTTCCCCAAGGGCTCCGTCCGCCCCTGGCTCATGGTCCTGGCCTACGGCACCACCACGCCCATCGGCCAGGCCATCGGGCTGGTCCTGCAGCGCAAGTGGGACCCGAGCAGCGCCACGGGGCTCGTCGTCGTGGGCACCACCAACGCCATCTCCTCGGGCCTGCTGCTCTACGCGGGGCTGGTGCAGCTGCTGGCCGAGGACTTTTTGACGGAGAAGAGCTATCGCGTGTTGAAGGGCAAGAGGCGCGTGCAGGCCTACTTTTCCGTCGTGGCCGGCGCTGCGCTCATGGCGGCTGTGGGAGCGTTTGCTTAGCTCTTTACTCACTTTTTCCTTCTTGTTGTTGCATGCATTTTATGGGCGTGGGGTCAATGTGTTGCCAAGTGTGAGGCATTTGCATCTTTGCGTTGATATGTCGCTTGGTTTGTTTGTCTATCTGCCCCCCCTTTTTCATATTCTTGTTCACTACCGTTTGGCGTTGGTAGGGCTAGGGGGGGGCCATAATCTCATAGAAGAAAGTTTTCGCGGCATCAAGCATGTGCTCTTTAGATAGGGTAGGGAGGCTCTATATCGAAATTTACAGGCAAAGAGGGTGGTCATCCCTTTGCAGTTGTTCAGTATTTCCGCTCGGATTCATCTCTGAATCTTGCTTATGCTGTCTGTGTAAGGCAGATGATTGGATGAATTTACCATCTCCGTCTCTGCTTCCAGCGAAGGAAAATTTGAAGGAGAGTGATGATGATTGGGGGGGGGGGGGCTTGTCTGGTAGACGGGACTGTCGAGACGCGAAGACGTAGTTTCTGGATAAATGCCAGGATTCTTATAGATGCCACCATGGGATGATAAGTGACAAGTCCATGTTATCTTCTACTTCCAAGAGCTTTCACTACACTACCAAAGTCGTTGGGCACTCTGTCATTCCCCACGGGCGAAGCCACCATAGGAGTCTGGACATTCCTTGGACAATGAAATGATCACGGCAGGCACAACTCTCATGGCAGTCTGCCTTTTGCCTGTTTGGCCACATCCGATACATGTACACTGCTTCACCGCTGTGTCTGACGGCTTAGACTACAGAAAGGCGAGGTGTTGATGAAGAGAAGATGACGAGATGAAGTGCAGAAGAGACGCCGTCGTTGTGATTAAGAGCCTCGCCAGCTGTGAAAATTTATCTGAGTAGCCGTCACTCGCACGTAAAACGTCGACGATGGAAGGGGTATATGATGGCTTCTCTTTTCCTTCCTAGGATAGCATTGTCTTCATGTCATTTCCTATCCTTCACAGAGAGAAACTCTCGATTTCATACCCAGTGGCTACTCACAGCATGCCCTGTTCTATCTTGCCCCCCAAGGATAAACAGCAGCAGTGCTCTCCTTTTTTTATTCCAGCCGACAAGCGAAATGGGCTCCTGCTTCTCCGAACCCGTCAAGCCCTCCCGTCGACGCCTTCGCTCCCCCTCGTAAGCCTCCCTCCCCCCCTTTGCCTCAACAAATCGAAAAAGAAGTGAGCACTGTTAACTATTTCGCAGTCCCAGAGAGCCCCGAGACGCGCCTGTCGCATACGAGTATTACTACACCAGGATGAACAACAACGAACAGGTTCTGATTCGGCACCGAGTTGACCGCTCCTCGCGGGCTGGAGATGGGCCTGCAAGGGGCAAGGGGAGACGTGGCGGGAATGAGCGGTATGGTGTTGTGTGGAGGGAGGACAAGGGAAAAGAGAGGAAGAAGAGCAAAGGCAAGAGCAAGAGCAGGTCCAGTCGTGATGAGAAGAAGCAGAAGAGTCACCAAAGTCAACGTAGTAGGAGGCATTCCAGTTACGGTAAGCAAGTCGTCCCAATCTCCGGGCACGGAAGGGAAGAGGAAGATGGAAAACTGACGATAATCCTCTCTGTTGAAGACTATGCTAGCGGAGACGAGGGCCTCGACGAAGACACCCAGAGGCGAATAGGTTTCTGGCTGGACGAGACGACACAAGACCGCGATGAGCAGGACACTGTTGATGGTACTCGGGTTTTGCCGGAGTTGGTGAGACAATGACTGGTTTGCACCTTATGATGTCGCATACACCGGAGATGGAGAAAAAATGGCTCTCGGGTAAATCTACAATGAGCAAGCATATGGCTTTGAGGAGAAGTGGCTGACCACGGTAACGACTCAGGGGTATTCTTCACTCATTGGGCATCAATCTCAATCCCATCCCCCCTTTAATTCGGAGGATTCACCCATTTTCAACAACGAGCACACGAAATACTACCCGCAATCCCTCAATAACGAAGACAATACATAGTCACAATCACAATCATAAACGTGAGTCAAGTCATCTATACAAATCCCATGACCACGGACAAGAGTCAAGCAAGCTTGGCCTCTTCATTCACCTCGCCTGGTGCAACAATACCAGCATCAGCGCCGCCATTGTTCTGCTGTGCCTACGTGTGCGTGCGTGCGTGCGTGCGTGTACCCTGTATCAGATGAAAAGATGACATTCAATGACAGCCAGAAGACGCGGGAGTAGAGGGAGCGCAGATAGACACAAGCTTAGCTTTCCAGCCTCCCAAACGGGATCACCCAGCTCCGTCAATGACAGCTGCCGGCCAGCGATTTCAAGTGGTACAAAGTGGCCAGTTGTTTGTGTCCTGGGTCTGCTTGCTCACCTGCGGAGCCGTCAGTCAGTCAATCAGTCAGTCAATCAACTCCATCGATTTCTCTTCTCAAGCAAAGGAAACTAGAGGAAGCAAAGAGAAAGGAAAGCAAGATACTCCCTTCTTGCATCTCCTCCCAAGCTTTTTCCTGCAGAGAACATCATTTCTCAACAAGAACAGCATCATCGCCCAGAAATCAGACACAACTTCCGTATAAAGTTCTGCCACTATCGTGATGGGCTGCTGCTTTTCCAGCCAGGCTTCGAATGCCGCTTCTCACCGCGAGCACGAGCCGCATGGACGAATCGCCACGCCTCCTCCGCAGTAAGTCTCCTTTACCGTGATTACCTCTTCCTCATCTCAGAGCTCTGCGAGGGCTCAACTGCTGACTACCTCGGGCGAGGCAGAATCCCGCCCGAACAATACGATCCGAGACACATTGGCGTCCTCCCCGATCCCATCATCACCACACCACCACCCCCCATCGCCGCCCCCGTCGCAATCTCAGGGGCCACCGAGCAAAACATGCCGGCCATTGTCGAGGCCATGACGCCCAACGAGGTGGTTGAAGGCGCGAGCTCGTCCGCGTCGGCGTCGTCGTCGTCGTCGTTGTCGCCGACTTCGCAGCATGTCATTCTCGAGCCGACGGTGTATGTCCCTCCTTCTCGACGACAGGAGAACGGCGTGGCGGAGGCAGAGGGCGTGCCTGGACTTGTGGAGGAGGAGGAGGAGGAGGAGGAGGAGGAAGAGGCTGTTGAGCCTCCTGAGGAGCGGACCAAGGCTTCGTCGAGCTCGAGTTCAGGGTCTAGCTCTAGCTCGACCTCCAAGTCAAGCCGAGAGGAATGAGAATATGGACGGATGCCTATCTCGCCATGGCTTTTGGAGGCAGGGAGGGAAGTCGTATACTGTTTGGGAGGATATGGACAGCTGGGGACGTTGAGGTGATTCACGAGGAGAGGCAGCTGAGCTTTGTCTCGGCAGTCTGGCCATTTGACACTTCGAGATGGATGGTGACACGAGGCGTTGGGGACAACAACAGTTTGGTGTCGTATTTGAGGCCTCTGGGCTGGTAGGTATCTGCTTTCAGGTACTGGTTTGTACCTCGTCAAATGTGAATTTGATGCACTTTCCCGCTTTGATGTCTTTTCGCGGTGTCCATGATGGCCCTCATCTTATGATGGCACGTTTGGTCTGTGGGAGTATGTAAGAGCAACATTGGATTACAGACTAAGGCATCGCTGTATCACCAACAACACCAAGACCCAAAGAGATGGAAGTCATCAGAAAGGCTATCGGTTACTACCTACCTACGGTAGTATATATGAGGTACATCGCCAAGACAGCAGAATTTGTCCATCAGGCCACTAGGATGCTCGATTTGCTCAGAAACTTGCTCAAACGGCCGCAGCCGCATTGGCCCATCGCTAGAGGAATGTCTCCGTCCTTGATAAGAATTCCTTCCTGTGACTCTTGCATAGAACCACCCGCAACTTCAATCCACATAGATCCAGCACAGGTCAAGAGACATCATAGCGAGTCTTTAGGGGAGAGAACCCCCTCAAAAGGCTCCAGCCTGCCAGCCAGACATGCCACCTGCCAGCGCTTCTGATACTCGACCTCGGTGCGCTGAAAACTCTTCTGTAAGTTGGTAGAGGTAGGCAGTAGCCTTTTATGCTGTGCTTCCACAAGAGGCGGTCAATGCGCAGGCCTTATAAATACCTACCTAACATACCACGCCCTTGGCCAGCTGCATCACCTCCTACCTTGTCGCAACAGCACCTGTTCTGCTTTTGTTTGGATTTTGGCATCAACTTTTCAAATCCACCGTTGTCTGTGTTGTCGTCCATTCGTCTCTTCACCAGGCTAGAGAGCCTCTCTTCCCTCTTCTCTCGCGTTGCCTCCTCTTCCATCCCCCCGTCGATACGCAGCTCGCCTCTTCTCTCCAGCGCAAGCCGTCATGGATATGGACATGGGCTCGGGCATGACCGCCACCACGGCCATGGACATGGCATCTGCCACCACGGCAGCCGGCGCCGCTGCCACTGGCGGCGGCATGGACCACGACATGAGCGCCATGATGGGAAAGGGAGGGCTCTGCAAGATCTCGGTACACTCAACCCAACGACCACAGATGCCCCAGCTACCAAGGGCCAGCTAACCCCAAACTACCCTCGCAGATGCTCTGGAACTGGAATGTCATCAACACCTGCTTCATCTCCAAGCACTGGCAAATCACCTCCAGGGGCATGTTTGCGGGTTCCTGCATCGGCATCATCCTGCTCGTCATCGCCCTGGAGGCTCTCCGTCGCCTGTCCAAGGAATACGACCGCTTCCTCATCAAGCAGCACACGGCAAAGTTCCGAGACGCCTCCTCCTCTGCTCCCATCGCCCTCGCGGCCAAGCCGGCCAAGTCCGAGTCCGTCACCAGCCAGGAGGCGGCTCGTCCCGCAGGCGTGGCCATGCCGCCCTTGCGCCCCAGCGTGCTCCAGCAGGCCATCCGCGCGCTGCTGCACGTGGCTCAGTTTGCGGTCGCCTACTTTGTCATGCTGCTGGCCATGTACTACAACGGCTACTTCATCATCTGCATCTTCATCGGAGCCTACATCGGCTCCTTTGTCTTCCACTGGGAGCCGCTCACCGCTGGGTAAGGAGCAAGCCATGCGGGAAACGTGGAAACGTCACACCCTTCGCCTCGTTTTGTATGCTGACCTGTCTTGTAGCTCCGACGAGAAGACGAGTGCCACGAGCTGTGCTACCGTCTGCTGCGGTTAGGTGCGGGCTGCTGCCTTGCCACGCATCGCCTCAGCGACGAATGTCGAAGTCAGCCGACTCTGGGCTAGAAGAGTAACGTATTGCGTGGGAATGGCAAGCAAGGTGGATTTGGATCAGGGAACCCTATGTCGTCAGAATAGAAACCCATCCAGTTATGCGATATGAGCGTGGAATTATCCGGTTAGGGACAATATATCGAGTACATTTGACATTTACAGTCCATGTCTGAACACATCTTGCTGGGTACAATGTTAACCTGGGCTTGCCTCATTTGAATGTCTCTCGTCAAGATCATTCAACTCACAATGCTAAAATCGAAGGCATTAACTCGAAGGAATTTTATATTAAAGTCCCCTGGATGGTATGCATGTCCATATACTAATCCCCGAGTTCAAGCACGTCTGCCGGGTAATCGTGCAATCGTCCACCAAGCATCGACACTGTGCGGATCGCATCAGCCTTATTACCCCAGCGATCCTGACTAATCGGAGCAGAACAAAAAAGCACTTCCGGCTGTCGCCTTTCCGAGCTGGTCCGCCCTGTTGCTAGAGGAAGGTACATACAGATTATCGTACGAGGCACAGTGCGCAGAGGGTATAAATTAGGCCAGTCTCAATGTACACAACTTACCGAAAACATGCAGCCCCTGCAGCAAATCGGCACCGCCGCCTAACGCGGGCACAGTCTTCGTCTCCCCGTGCTGATGCTGCATTACTAAACATTCAACTTCACTCAACCACCATCGTTGTATTATTCGGTATCAGTATCCTTTACCTGCATCGATATCGCGAGGCTACACGCAGCAAGTCGGGTCTCGCTTGAGCCGGCGGGTGACCAATCACAGGAGCATCCCGTGAGAAGCTACAGATCATCAGCAATTCCAAGTCCGCGTCACAAGTCCTCTCTCAAGGGGCCAACCAGAGGCCATGCCCTCCATCAAGCATCTGCTGTCGTCCAAGGTGCGGTCGCAGTCCGGCTGCTACACCTGCAGGCTCCGGCGCAAGAAGTGCGATGAGCGCCGTCCCGAGTGCTCGGGGTGCGCCGCGCTGGAGATCACATGCCACTACGGCGACACCAAGCCCGACTGGATGGACGGCGGGCCCAAGCAGAAGGAGATGGCGGAGCATGTCAAGGCCCAGGTCAAGAAGCAGGCCAGCCGGCGCCGGGACCGCAAGTATCTCGACCTGCTGGAGTCGGGCACGCGCAAGGTCAGCCTGAGCGACGACGGGCCGGTGACGGAGCTTGACCGTGACCACAGCCGGGACCCGGACCGCGACCGCGAGCGAGGCTACGCCTACGCGACGTCGGCGCCGTCCACCAAGGAGTCGCCCAACAGCCACGCCTCGGCCAGCACCGCCGGCACGTCGCCGCCCGAGATACCCTGGCACAGCCAGACGTTCGGCGGCGGCGGCGGCATCGACGAGCAGGCCCAGCTGGACCGCTCCGCCGACATCCACTACGCCTGCATGTACCTGGACTACGTCTTCCCGCACCTCTTCCCCCATTACCGCCCGCACATTCTCGTCGGCGGCCGCGGCTGGGTCATGGACGCGCTGCAGTCCAACAACAAGTCGCTCTACCACATAACCGTCTCCCTGGCCTCGTACTACTTCGCCCTCATCCTCAACAACGGCGAGCCCCAGCACGAGGAGTGCATGAAGAAGATGGTCCACAACCTGCAGACGCAGATGGAGCTGGGCCTGCGCGAGCTGCAGCGCGAGGTCAGCGCCCTGCACAGCCGCAAGATGGACCAGCGCGACGGCCTCGTCGTCATGGAGAGCATCATCCAGCTGCTCATCTTCGAGGTCGCCATGGGCAACCGCGAGAACTGGAAGCTGCATCTCGACGCCGCCATCGCCCTGTTCCGGCAGATCCTCCCCGATCCCCAAGGCTGGGAGGAGATGCTCTACGGCCTCGCCAACGCGCGCTGGCCGCCGCCCGAGATGGGCATGAAGCGGCCCTGGAGCACCAGCCAGGCTGCCTGCAGGTTCTACACGGCCAACCTGCTCTACGTTGACGTGCTGTCGAGCGTCACGCTTGCGTGCCCGCCTCGACTGTACAGCTACCAGAACACCATCATACCCTCCTGCGCCAGATCACAATGGAGCCCCTGCACCATGGGCGAGGGACCTCTGCGGATGGAGGAGTTCCGCGGGCTGCACAACTGGGTTCTCCAGGTCATTGGCGACATTGCATCTCTGCACGCGTGGAAGAAGGCGCAGAGCCTGGCCGGCTCCCTGTCCATCAATGAGCTCCTGTCACGGGGCACGGTGCTGATGGACGCCATCAAGGGGGGTGTCATGGCCATACAAAACACCGAGCCACGGCCAGATACGGTGGCTACCGTCATCTCCGTGCCGGTCCTCGGCGAGCAGCCGTCGTATGCGATGCACAACACCATCTGGCTCAACGCAGCCCTCATCTACCTGAACACGGTCCTCACGGGCTGGCAGCCCTCGTGTCCCGAAATCAGCATCGCCGTGTCCAAGACCACAGACATGCTGTTCAACCTTCCCAGCGGAACCTGTCTGGGGGCGCTGGCCTGGCCGCTATGCGTGGCCGGCTGTCTGGCCCCTCCAGAAGATGAGGTCAAATACAAGAACATAGTCGCCCGACTCGGCGGGCTGCAACCCTTTGGGACGCTCAGGGAAGCCATGAACATTATGGAGCGGGTGTGGGCGCGGCGGCCCTTGGACGAGAGCTGGGATGTTGCGCAGTGCATGAACATTCTGGGGCACGGAGTTGTGTTGCTATGATACCCTTGTTGGCGTTGCCATTTTTCTTGTCCGGTTTTGCTAAACTAAATACCTAGGCTTGCTCTAATTCATCATTACTCGGTCTTGCATGCGCTGTATGTTGTGTATTGCAATGCGAAGCTGTCTATATTCTCAATCAACTTTCGATGAATGTTACTTCAATCAGGTTCTCTATACATGTGCCCGATTGTTCATCTTTTTCCTTTCTGATTATTCCAAAGGACAAATGCCCAATTCCAAAACAAGTCTGAGTCTAATCCACATCCTGTGTGTTCTGTATACCAAATCATCCATATTCAATCATTATTTCCGTCCCTATTACACCTTCATTGAGTCATGAAAGCCGGCAATGGAGGCAGCGGCGGCATCTCCTCCACCGGACGTCTCGTCCTTCTCTTCATCTTGACCCTTTTCGCTGCCGCAGGTGGCGGGGGAAAGTACGGATGCCGGTCGTCAAGCAGACGACGACGGACAGCAGGGACAAGATTCGCATCAAGAAGACTTGCGTCGAACTCGTCGTCGTCGCTATCAAGATCCTCGTCGTCATACAGCGACCTGGCATCCCGCTGGTGCTGCGCCTTGGCCGCCCTCGCCATGGCCAACGTCCCCAGGCTCCGGGCCTTGCGGACGACGACCATATCCGGCCGCGCTGGAGACGACGGCACATTTCCCCGGGAGCCATCGCGGCAGGCGTACCCTCATTCGCAGTCGATCGCCTTGCGGGGCCCCTGGTTTGCGTCGCGGCGGCAGCGCTTGAGGTTGTTCCAGAGGAAGACTGCCGCGGCGGCGGACGCGAAGAAGAGGAGTGTGCTTGCGATGGCGAGGCCCCACGTTGCTTTCATCAAGTGGCAGGCTGATTTGCTGGGGCTGACGACGATGCTGCTGCTGGAGGAGGAGGAGGAGGAGGTGAAGAGGGAGGATATGAATGCGCTCGTGTTGCCCTGGTTGGGAAAGGCCTTGCAGGAGAGACGGCCGGTGGGTTTGCCGAGGAGGCAGGACGCGACGAGGAAGGCGATGGAGAAGGCGGCGTCTGCGGCGGTGGCGATGAGGAGGGGGAGGAGATGTTTCCAGTAGAGGATGGAGCTGGTGATGATGTATGACATTGCGAGGCAGGCCTTTTGGGCATCATATCACGCTCGGAGTCAGTTTATGTAAAAGAGCGTGTATGTAGATTGTTTGCAAAGACAAAAAATGGAATAGTGGAACATGGAAAGGGGGGAAAAGAAGACTTACAACGACCAGCGTGCCGACAATCGCAGATGGAGCAGCTGTTTTCTCTCCCACCACCAAACTGACAATGCCACTCGTGAGACCGATGGCGGAAAGCAGCGCCATGGTCTGCAGGAGCCTCAGGACCGTGAAGACGGCGCTCAGGACGCCTCCGAATCCTCCCGGCGGAGAAGAGGAGCCCATTGTAGTTCCGGTTGAAAAAGTAGAAATAGGAGGCGGAGGAAAGGATACTCTGAGGGAGAGCCTGGGACGGGTGGTGTTGACTGTTTTGAGGGGGAGGCGGTTGGCGTAGTGGGGGATGGGGGAGGGGAGGCGTGAGGGCGGAATTTTGGCGGTGTTGGTGTTCGACCACGGGGCCGAACTGATCAAATAAAAAGAATGAGAGAAGAAGATCAGATCAGATCTTGTTTAGAGTCTAAAGATGGAGATTTCCAAGGGCAAATATATGTGAGATCGTGAGGTAATGCTGTTATGAAAAAGCTGAAGAAAGGCGTTGAAGTTGGTGTAAGACGTGAGTCTGATGAATATATCGTGAAGCAATGAACCGAACGAACTCAAGAAAGAAAGGGAAACAAATCTGGAAAGGTAGAAGAGAAAATAGGAAAATTCGACTCAAAGAAAAGAGACAAAAGGAAAAATGAGAAGGAAATAATCTGTATAGAAGGTCGTGAATGATGAGAGGAATCAGAAAAAAAAGCCAGCACAAGACCCCAAAGCAACTTGCTTTATATCAACGCAGCACCAGGATCAATCGTCCCCCAGTTCGATCGACTATTTTGCCGCGCCCAAGTGACACGAAAAGGATAGCCGCGCTCACCGTTTCAGGCCCCAGCTCACCGATCTTCACGCGAGCACTGGACAAGATGCGTACCCCGTCCTGTCTCAAACATCATGTCCTCGATCCGCCGCGCTTTTTAAGCGCCGGCGTGGATCCCGGCAGCCGGAGGATCGCGCCCCACCGTCCCGTCGATTGGCCCGGAGAGATTCGCCCAACCCTGTCCGGCATCACAGCAGCAACGGGCAAGAGCACCAAGTAAACGAGGATATTGAGGCTCAGCTGTGGTTCCGTTTCAGAGGAGCGGCTGCATTCCTGGCCGCATGTCTCTGATCCAGCTCCGAGTGTTTTCTCGCACTGATACGGGCCGGGTGAGGGATGAGATCCGGTTGGCTGCTTCAACTCGTTTTGCATTGCCGATTCATCAACATAACGCGCCGTAAACGCCTATCTAAAGATTCCCAACATGACAAAATGCCTGCTTCCTCGTCGCTTGCATTCAATGGCCTCAAACACTTCTTTTTGTCCTACAATCGTCCCCCCCTAACATCCAGCCACCACGCTCATTATTTTAGTCCGTTCCCCTCCCCTGCCCTGTCCAGTACGTACGATGACGTGAATTCTCCCTCAAACACCGGTGGTTCGTTTATCCAAGCAAATCGCCAGAGGCAGAGCCGCCTTGTGGAGCGGCCGGAGCGGGTGCGGGTGCTCCCCAGATGCCAGCGCTGCTCTTCTCCTTGGCCAATTGGCCCAGGGCTGGCCCGGCAGTGGGAGTGCTGGGCTTCTTGATGCCGGCGCTGGCCTTGCCCCAGAGAGCACCAAAAGCGTCTCCGCCGGCAGCGGCAGCTTTGCCGTTGGACTTGCTCGCCGGCTGCAGACTGGCGCTGGTGGTCTGGGACGAGACTGAGGACCCCGTCGGCTGGGCCTGGACAGTGCCAAAGTAGTTGGGGCCCGTGGGCTGGTAGCCCGTGGGCTTGGCGGGCTGCATTGGCACGCTGAAGGCTGAGCTTGCGGTAGGCGTCGGGTTGGCGCTGCTGGCTGGTGAGATGGACGCGAGGTTGACCATCTGGTTGATGCCGGCCTGCTGCGGAGCCGACAGCGGCTTAGGCGCAGCGAACTGGGTGCTCGAGTAGTTGGGCGAGGTGGGCGACAGAGGCTGCGAGAAGGCTGATGTCGGCGACATGGGCTGGGTCGTTGTCGTCGCCGCCGGCGCCGGCGCCGGGGCGGCCGATTGGAAGTCGTCAAACTCATCGTCGTCGTCGTTGGCAGTGCTGGTGGGGGCGAGAGCTCCCAAGCCGGAGCTGCTCGACGGCGCGGGAGCAGACGAGGCCGGTTCATCAAATGAGAATAGGTCTACCTCGGGCTCCTTTGGCTTGGGAGGTGGCGCTGTGGCTTTCTTGGGAGTTGAAGTCCTTGGAGGACGAGAGCTGGCGGCGGGCCGGTCGCCCTCGTCAAACTCGTCGTACTCCTCGAATCTCTCGGAGCGGTTCTGGGTGTCGCGGAAGTCGTTTGCCTGGCCACCGAAGCCGCCGCCATCGCCATATACGCCGCCGGAATAGCCGCCGTATTCAGCGGAACCACCACCGCCACCACCGTAGCCGGACTCGTTGCCGAAGCCGCCAAAGCGACTGCCGCTGGAGAAGCCGCCGCCAAACGTCATGCCGCCCTCGACGCCCGTGTACTTGTTCTTGGTAACTCGGGCCTTTTTGCGCTCTGCGCGGATCCGCTCGACGTCGCCCAGGAGCTCCGCGAGTTCCTTGGCGCGATTTCGAACGTTGATGCCCTGGTCCTTTCCGTTCTGGTCGATGAAGTGAAACTGGCGCAGCATCTTCAGCAGCGTAATGTGGCCACGCGCATCGTCGATGACGCGCTCCGACCCGTGCTTGATGAGGAACTCGAGCAGCTGCAGGGCCTTGTAGATTTGGCGCCACTCCTCGGCGGACTTTTCGGTGAATCGACGGTAGATCATGGGCATGATCTCATTGAGTTGCTGGCTGCACAAGCATTAGAGAGAGGAACAGGACCCCGGGTGTCCGAGGGCAGACGCGTGCGTACTAATTGAAGGTGCCATTGGCAATCTCCTGCATCAGGGTGGATGACGCTCCCCAGGGCTCGTTGTTTGTCGCCTCTCGGACCTGGCGCGCTGGGAGTCAGCAAGTACGCTCGCTAATTAGGATTGCAATCGCCATCGCCAGTAGAAGAGCGCACCTTTGCTTCCATCTCGGTGTAGTTCATGACGGCTAAGACAGATCGAATCGCGTCAGTATCAACCTCCCCTCCTGGTGAGCAGCGCCTGGGGCCAGCGGAGGACGCCTCATACCATTTTGCGCCTTCCGGAACCCGGCCTTGAGGTCGTACAAGGTCAGGTTCGAGACGGTGTTCTTCAGGTCATTGAAATCCATCTTGGCGAGCGGACAAGGACAGCAGACCGAGGCAGAAGATGGCGAGAGGAGAGGAGAGGAGTCGAGTCGAGGCGAGGCTCAAGATGCCAGAGCGGGTGACGAGACTCTGGCACTTTCCACTTTCCACGGTGTTGCCGAACGTGGACACTTGGACACTAATTGGGAGCTAGGCCGCAAGGAGCGCTACAGTCACGTGATGCGTATTACCTGATTGGGTTTAATCGAAGAAGGTTGCTGAGCAAAGGACCGTGCATATCCTTTGTATGTACGGTGCTATGCTAACAACAGGTGGGAAGAAGGATTCGGCTTGATTGCAGCACAGTGAGGCCCGTAGTACAAGTATGCTATTGCTGGATCGTTTGGCAATTTCAGCTGTTGCCAATTGATGCGATGCATTTGGATTATGCTATCAACCAAGACACGTTTTTAGCAGCGGTCCATTAACGGGCATCCGATCGATTTTCTCTGCCAAACGCCCGCTTCACCGACTTTGGCAGGCATTACTAACACAACGCCCGGCGGCAACCTGAGACTTCAGGCCAGAAACGGTACTTTGTGCTCAGTAACTGACATCACCCAAATTTTTTCACTTCTCTGCTGGCTGTCCCATCACCCCTGGTCTTCCAAGCTACCTTACGTCTTCTGGTTGGATCTTTTTGCGTAGAGTCAAGCATCACCATCACCATCAACTGCTTGCCCACTGTAAAGTTCTGTCTGACCCAAAGGTACGGTGCACCTGTTTCCTTCTGTCTTGCGGCTTCCCTGCCCTTTCACCCCAGAGTCACCACCCTTGATGCGGATGAGATGAGCCATCAACACAGCACACCTCGGCAAAATCACCGTCGGATGAAGCCAACGTCTGGGCAAAACGGTCAGGGCACAGAAGCAGGAGCAGGACCAGCAGCCCGGATTGCCACCACCCAGCAGTGACACCGCTCAACTTGGCCCTTTCTCGAACCGGTTCTGTTTTTCTCCTTTCCCTGCTCTCTTTTTGCCATCGTTTGCAACGGCCAAACAGCCAGTTTTCCTCAGAGGCATGGACCGAATGATAGGCGGAGCAGCTCCGCCCGCGCGAAGAGGTTGGAAGGGCTCCCTGGCTCGGCCGTCCAATCAGCGCGGGCCTCTGCCCACAGCCAGCCTGCAGCTTCCGGCCGCACACCAAGTCCCCGTCACGTCAGCTCGCCTCTGGCGCTCGGAAGGCGGCGAAGCGGTTGGCCGTTGAGCGGGATTCTGGCTGGAGGGCCCGAGGGGGATTGAGCCATTGCGAGCTCTGCTGCGGCCGGTTTCAGCAGCTCTGAGGGACCTGGCATGGCGGCACGACGCAATTGAGGCGCTGGCTGGACGCTGGGAAAAAGGAGAGGGAGCAATGACTGGTCCCTGTTTTTGCCACGGAAGCTCTGGAGCTTCTGCCAGGTACCTCTTGAGCGACGTCAAGCTCCGGGCTGTTGTCGCGTACGAAGCACCTTGTACCTTGTACAGCCTCTCGTACCCTGGCCTGCCACGTGACTGGCTCCTCTCGTCGCACCCCACCCGTCTCCCTTGCTGCCGCCGTCCGACGTCCTGATTGGCCCGCACGCGTTACTAACGTTACCCCTCCAGTCACGTTCAAAATGAGATCAGCTTTCTTCCAACCCCTCCTACCCCGCCATAACTTCTGCTCCCCGGCCTCAAGAACTTTCTCTCTCTCTCAACGCATTACCGCTTCTACCTCCTTTGCGACTCCGAGATTCTACTCACAGCCCGCCAAAATGCCCAACACTAAGGTGTAAGTCATCTTCCACAGCTGTCATCAGCTCAGCTCAGCTCAGCTCCCTTGCACTCGGTTCCCCCTCTAACACAATCATTTCCAGTTACTTCGACATCGCCTGGAAGGGCCCTGTCTTCAAGGACGGCCGTGCCACCAACGAGATCAAGGGTGAGTCCAGGTCCAAATCCGCCCGAGAGAGCATCAATTCGCCCAGCAGTGGCCTCTGAGGACTCGTAAAGAGCAAGGTCGAGCTGCATCGACGAGCTGGCCTCTTCCATGCGCCTCTGCTTGTCTCTTCTCTCTCTTCCTCTCTTCCTCTCTCCCCCTTGCTCTCCTTTTCACCCAGCTCTGCCTTTCCGGCACCCACTGCACGCTGTCAATCTGATGGTGGGGACCAGCGGTGACGCATTGGTCCCCCCTTCTCCAATTATCACCTCATGCACCTGCACCTGTACCTCTCTCTATAGCTGTAGCTGTCGGATGGAGCTTGGCATTAACACGTCCCTCACCGCAGAGCAAACCGGTCGCATCAACTTCAACCTCTTTGACGACGTTGTCCCCAAGACCGCCGAGAACTTCCGCGCTCTCTGCACCGGCGAGAAGGGCTTCGGCTACAAGGGCTCTTCTTTCCACCGTATCATCCCCAACTTCATGCTCCAGGGCGGTGACTTCACCCGCGGTAACGTATGGACCCCCCTCAAGACAGACAGCCACTGCTACAAGACGCGTCGAAGATTGACTCCATTTCTAGGGCACTGGCGGCAAGTCCATCTACGGCGAGAAGTTTGCCGATGAGAACTTCCAGCTGAAGCACGACCGCCCCGGTCTGCTGTCCATGGCCAACGCCGGCCCCAACACGTAAGTCGCGGCGGAGGAGATTGCAATTTGCATTGATTGCGCACTATACTAACGCATCATCCACAGCAACGGCTCCCAGTTCTTCATCACCACCGTCGTCACCTCCTGGTTGAACGGCCGCCACGTCGTCTTCGGCGAGGTCGCCGACAAGGAGTCCATGGCTGTCGTCCAGGCCCTCGAGGCCACCGGCCGTGATGACGGCAAGGTCAAGTACGAGCCCCGCCCCACCATTGTCGACAGCGGTGTCCTGTAAGCTTGTGCAAGGAAGCAGAATGCTCTGTAGGACCATTTGCTGGCAGTTTGGGATCACACGATTATCTTGGGCGGCTTAAATAAGGAGCCTCAGAGCTCCAGAGTGATATCTAGAAAAGTACCTCGCCATATCCTTTAGCCAATCATTCAGGTGCTGCAAAGCATAAAAAAAATAACACATCGTTGCGTCAAATGTGAAGATTGTGAACTGTTCGTGCCTGTCAACTTGTAAGAATTCACTTCTATCGAATTGCCAATGCCTCGCATTTACGTTTGAATCAAAGTAGACTCGGTAGACTGGCAGTGAGGCCAAGACTCGTGCCTCTATTCCAAGTTTATCCTGTGTTCAATCATGTGCTATACTGAGCCTACCTCCCCAAAATGCGCCTGCCGAGTATGTAGAAACAGATGAGGATATATACAAGTCTCCTGATGGACGCAAGGGGTAGATTCCATCCTTGTGAATCCCGAAACAAGAAAGATCCAACCGACGAAAGAAAAGAAACTCCATATGATGCAAAATCCGACATTGTAACAACGAATGCCCCTTTCGTCCCTGCACTTTTAAAAGATGTCCTTGCCCAGCCACTTTTGGAAATACTCGCAATTGCTCGGCCCCACGGGCCCTCCCTCCTCGCACAGGTCAAAGACGGGACACTGGCCGCAGGGCGCCTCGGTGAGCGGGCTGACGTACAGCTCGGGCCCGCCGGCGCGGCCCGTGGGGTCGTCGCGGCCGGCCCAGCTCTCGACGGACTGGCGGGCGACGCGGGAGACGCGGTAGCCGACCCTGCCGGCGACCTTGACGGGCTCGACGAGGTTGTCCCAGACGAGGACGTCGACGAGCTTCTTGACGTCGCCCTCGGACAGGATGGTGTTGTTGGTGATGCCGCTCGAGGAGAGCAGGCGGGCGATGTCGCGGACGGTGGGGTAGGCCGTGTAGCCCGCCGGCAGGGGGAGGAGCGCGGGCTCTCTGCGGGAGGAGGAGGAGGAGGAGGATGTTGTAGGTGCTGCGGCTGAGGAGGATGTTGTTGTTGTTGTTGTTGTGGCTGGCTTGGGATTGCTGGGCTTCGCTTCCATCTCGGAGGCATCGCGCTTCTTGCCCTTGGGCACATCTCCGCCCTTGATAATGCCCTTGCTGGGAGCTTTGCTCGCACCACCCTGACTCGAAGAAGAAGAAGAAGCAGCAGCCGCCCTCGCATGTGTGCTGTGATACGTGCTCTGCCTCTTGATAAAGTCAAAGACGACGCGCTGCAGGTCCTCGATGAAGGCCTCGTCGAGATCCTGGTCGGTGTACCACGGCCCGCCGGTGGCGCGGTCGCTCGGCCGGATGGAGGCCTTGATGTACATCTTCTTGTTGGGGTGCTCGACGTTCTTGAAGGGCGCGATGAGGCCCTTTGCCTGGAGCTGCTTGATTGCGTTCTTGAGGACCGAGTCGTGCATGTTGAGCCGCTTCTGGAGCGTCTGCGTCCAGATGCCGTCGCCGCCGGAGTCGTCGATGAGGGAGTAGACCATGACTTGTTCGTCCGTCGTGCACTGCTTGTACCTGGAAGACAACAACCGGGATTAACAACAAAAACTTTCATTGAAACTAACCCCCCCTCCCCGATTGCCCATCAACTGGAGGGGAGTATCGTTTTTGCAACTCACTTGTGCGCCTCCTGCTTGTCGCGCCACTTCCACAGCACCTGCCCCGACGCCTCCCTCATGGTGATGAAGAGCTTGTCGTCGCTGAGCGACTGCACCACGCGCGCCAGCAGCAGCAGGTCGCGGTTGGGGATCACGTCCATGCGCAGCAGGTCGTCCTGCGAGAACATGTCGCCCTCGTCGCGGCACCGCTCGTACAGCAGCTCCTTGAGCACCGCCAGCTTCGCCGCGTCGGCGTCGCCCCCGGGGGTCCGCGAGGGACCGGCGGCGGCTGGGGCCGACATCTTTGACTCTGGTGTTGGTCTTGATGTGTGTTGATGGGGGGAGCGCTTCTAGGAGGTGGTGTTGGCGGAGGTAATGGCGATACTTGTCGACTCGTTGAAGGATTCGCTGGCTTGTGGAAGAGGGTACAAGATATTGATCGCAGGAGGTGGACGCTGGGTCGTCGAAATTATGGCTCCGAGTCAAGAGTCAATCCCAAGGTGAGTCTTCGCTTCTTCTCCCCTCTGGCTGGGGGCTGTAACTCGATGGCTATGCTGGCGCTACATTGACATGGGAGGCGCAATTGATGGTAAAGGACGATCAATGTTCTCCTTTGGCTTCAGGTTCGTAAGTGTTCTGTTATCTCGTCAGCCGATAGCAGCAAAGATTGTTGAAATCGTTATCGTATCGTGGTGGGACACGAGGCTCTGACTTGGAACTTTTTTTTTCTCTTTTCTTTTCCGCCTTGCCGTTGCCATCATAACCTTAATGGAGGCGGGTGGGGACCTTGCAGCTTCTGCCTTTGCCTTGTGCCGGGAGAATCTCGGTGGCCGCTTGCTATGTAGGTACATACGGTAGGTGCCGGTACCTGTGCTTTTAGTGGGGGCTGGGGCCATTATCGTGAAGGCGGTCTCACTACTCCGTACCTTACCAAGGATGATGGCAAGTAGGGAGAAATATCGGACAAGTCAGACTTGGGAAAAATAGAGGAAACCGAACACTCTATCCGTTTTGTTTTGAAAACTTTGTATTCAACCATCTACTAGCAGTAAGGCGGACTTTCGTCGTTGAATTACCGTCGAAATACAAATCGGCACGCGCTATGGATATAGACTCCGTATAAATCAGAAAGCAACAAAGCAACAAAAAGACACAAAACAAGGCATTCACCCAGCGCTCAGCAGATGGTTCGAACATCTCACCATCTGCTGTGATATGGCTCGTAGGTATCCTTCACGCCGGAAACGCCTCCTTCGCCCAATTCCAACCCTTCTACAACGTGAACTGCGTCAATCAAATCGAAGCTCTTCATACCCCGCGTAAACCAATTCTCTGGCTTTCAAGCTTGCCCACCGAATGCTGAACGCTGAACGCCTCACTCGCCTGTATAGGCTTAAGCGGGCGGTGTGCTGGCCTTCTCCGGCTCGGCTTCGCCCTTTTCCTGGTCAACTTCCATGGCATCCACAGCCGCCTCCGCGGGCTCGGCCTCCTTCTCCTTGGCCTCAGATGGCGCCTCGGGGGACTTGGCTTTCTCCGCCTCAGGCTCCTTTGGCTCCTCTTGGACAGCAGCAGATTCTTCAGCAGGAGCCGCGGGGGCGGCAACCGCTTCAGGTTCTTCAGCCGGCTTTTCCTCCACCGCGGGACTCTTGCTGGGAACGTGCTCGGGTACTGGTTCAGGCTCGACGTCCTCCTTCTTGATCGTCATCTCGTCCTTGGGCTCTGAGTCAGCCATGCCGACGTCGCCATCATCGTCCACATTCTCCTTTTCGGGTTCTTTCTCCTTGACGGGCTCGGTTTCTTTTACCGCTTCAGCTTCGGCTTCGGCTTCCTTCTCCTTTTCGGGTTCTTTGGACTCGTCCATCTTATCCACTGACGCCTTCTCCTGCTCGCCTGCAGCAGCAAAGTCCTCGATGGTGTCATCGTTGATATCGTGAGCATCCTCCACCGCTGGGGCTTCGGAAGCACTGCCATTCGTAGCAACAGCGGCAGGTACAGGGGACGGGCGCTCGCTCTTTTCCTCAGGCTCATCTGTCCGGAAGTCTGTAAAGGTTCTCTTGTTACCTTTGGAGCGGGTCTTTCCGTTCTCAGCGGCCATGTCTTCATCATCACTGGCATAAATGTCGGCCCCATTCTCCACATGCTTGTCCCACTGCCGCTCCGACATTCGGACGTCCTTGTTCTCGTCTTCGTCGAGGTCATCCAGCTCGGCCTCCTCTTCGTCCGTCATTCCGCCGAACGGCTTGCGAGGAACGTCTTGCATCTGCACAGATGGCGCGGGGCCGGTATGACGCAGGTTGTCAATCACGGCAGCGGTGATCTTCTCCAGGTACTCTCTGCTGTTCGAGTTCTCCATGTTGGACGCTCGCACGTTGAGTTCAAAGTCGGGAGCATAATACTAGAAGGCCTATTGTTAGCGCGCAAGCCACGGGAAAGTTTGATGGCACAACGGTGGAACAAACCTCGTAGTACTCATTGTATGGCAGAGCCCGGTCCATCTCCTGGCCAACCAGCACGCCAGTCTCAAACGCCCAGGTTCGGGCAACATTGCGCATGGTGTAGCCACCACCACCGAGGACCAGAGTAGGCAGATTGAAGCTCTTGACGAAGTTGACGCAGTTGGCGTGGCCGTCCATGCTCAGGTTGAAGGCTCCCAGGCGGTCGCCCGACAGACTGTCGCCACCGCACTGCAAGACAACGGCCTCGGGCTGGAAATACTTCATGACGTTCTCAATGACCGGTTCAAAGATGGACTTGTAGGACTCGTCGGTGATGCCGTCGCGGAGCGGGAAATTGACAGCGTAGTTCTTACCCTGTCCGATGCCAATGTCGCGAAGCTCGCCGGTACCGGGGAAGTATTCACCGTACTTGTGAAACGACACGGTCATGACACGGTCGGTGGTGTAGAAGGCCTCCTCGACGCCGTCGCCGTGGTGAACGTCAATGTCGATGTAGAGCACGCGCTTCATGAATCGCAGAAGCTCGAGGATACCGAGGACGATATCTGTAGAGAAATGGTCAGCTTGGGAGAAGAACAGAAAAAGCTTATATGGTGACATGAGGGTGAACGCGCACCATTCACATAGCAGAAACCACTGGCTTCGCACTTCTTGGCGTGATGCAGGCCTCCGGCCCAGTTGATGGCGATGTCGCACTTCTGTCGGTTGAGACGCGCTGCGCCCTCCATACTGCCGCCGGCACTGATACCGCAAAACTCAAAAAGGCCGTCAAACACGGGGCAGTCATCGCCGACATTGTATTTGCCCTGCTCTCTCATGTAGCTATCCATGTTGTCCGGCGTGACCTTTTGCAGGAAGTCGATGTAGTCGTCGGTATGGAACTGGGTCATTTCGCCGCGAGTGGCCGGTTTGGCGCGCTGTTTGCCTTGTTAGCATATCATGAACCACGAGGCCACCATTGCTGGGCGACTGTCAGATGGCAACCGCTGTGCGTTACATACGTAAATCTCCATCTTCTGGTACAGGCCGTACTGCATAATCAAGCTGTGGGCCAGTCGAATGCGGTGCGGCTTCATGGGATGGCCGGTGACATAGGCATAGTTGCCAATGTCGGAATCGTAAAAGTAGGCGACCTTCTTCGGTGATGACCCGTTGAGGGCCACCGACCCGAGGCCCGCCATGTTGCTCTCGCCCATTGGAAAAGTTGCAGCAATGCAAGGAGCTTGCTTGTAAGAGAGCGCGGGTGTGAAAATGCGTCAGTTGGCGGGAATCTGATCAATGTCGGGTGGTAAGAGTAACAAGTGGGAAAGTAGAAGAAGCAGCGATGCGATTGATGGCAGAATCAAGGGCGCTTCTGCATATTTGTGGGTGAGAAAAAGTGAGAGAAAGTTGTAGAAAAGGTGAGGAAACAATAGCCGAAGGATGTTGTATAAGGAAGCGCGCCGCCCCAAAGTTTAGCAGGCCGAGAGGCGTTGCACTTGGGCCTTGGTGCTAATGCTAGTTGCAGGCCGGTAAAGGCCGGATAAACCTTTGCTGCGGCAAGGCTGCGAGTCCGCCCAAGTTTGGCAGCCGGGATGAAGCTCCAGCGACTTCTGATTGGCTCTTGTAAGAGACGCGGTACTTGATGTAACTGATATGCCACGCGATATACCGACTTTTTCGTCAAAATGGTCTGTAACTCAAATGCTCAGAGTCTCTCTAAACAAGGCCTAGATACATACGGTAGTAAAGCCTAAACAAATGAAGTTCTCTTTAGGAAGAAGGACTTGTCCATTGCTCGTGAGGCCCAGAACCCAAAGTCCACGATTGCCAGAGCAGCACGTGATCCGATTATTCAGCAGCTCACCCCTGTAGCAGGCTGCCGAACAACTGCGTCAACTTGTCGTGGCGGGACACTCTAAGGTATCAGCAAGCTACTAAGCCAACGCCTGGTTTCGCAGCCTCCAACCACGAGCTTTCATCATACACGCACCTTTCCTCGTACCGCCCCGACAACCTTTCAATCCCGATACTACCGACCTTTCTTTTCGTTATTCTCAACCCTTACAGCCTCGATCATGGAGCGATTCAGGAATCTGCTGGGTGGAGGTGGCATGGGCCTGGGAGGAGTTACGCCTGGCACTGTAAGCTTTGATTCCGTCACGATACTGCTGGGGAGCTCCCTTGTGCCCGCTGCTCCGGTCCATCGGAGCATTATGATGGATTTGGCACAGAGAGCAATGAGGCGGCAGTGGTGAACTTCGAGGAATCGTGCGGCTAATGATGGTCTGCTTACAGGATAACACCAGTCTCATCGACAACTCGGAAACCGTCTACATCTCGTCCTTGGCCCTGCTGAAGATGCTCCGGCACGGCCGCGCGGGCGTGCCGATGGAAGTCATGGGACTGATGCTGGGCGAATTCGTCGACGATTTCACAGTCAAGGTCATGGACGTGTTTGCCATGCCCCAGAGCGGTACCGGCGTCAGTGTCGAAGCTGTCGACCCTGTGTTTCAGACAAAGATGATGGATATGCTGCGGCAAACTGGGAGGTGAGCTCATACGGGCGACGAGTAGCCAACCGGCAGAGGAACGCTGTTACAATCATAGAGGGGATGGCTAACGGAGGCGGACAGACCGGAATCCGTCGTTGGATGGTACCACTCACACCCTGGCTTTGGCTGCTGGCTTTCATCGGTGGATATCAACACTCAGCAGTCATTCGAGCAGCTTAACCCGCGCGCGGTGGCCGTAGTCGTCGATCCCATACAGTCAGTGAAGGGCAAGGTCGTGATTGATGCCTTCCGGCTCATCAACCCCCAGCTGCTCATGATGGGCCAGGAGCCGCGTCAGAGCACGAGCAACCTGGGCCACCTCAACAAGCCGTCGATCCAGGCGCTGATCCACGGACTCAACCGTCACTACTACTCGATCGCCATCAACTACCGCAAGACGGCGCTGGAGGAGAACATGCTGATGAACCTGCACAAGCACGTGTGGACGGAAGCTCTGGAGATGGACGATTTCCGGACGGAGGGACAGAAGAACAAGGAGCGGCTGCAGAGGCTGGTCAGCCTGGCAGACGGCTACGAGAAGAGAGTCAAGGAGGAGACGGAGCTGACCAAGGAGCAACTCAAGACGCGCTACGTCGGCAAGCTGGACCCCAAGAAGCACTTGGAGGACGTCGGCCAGGAGCTGATTGAGGACAACATTGTGTCGGTGTCGAGGCAGATGATTGACAAGGAGGCGACGATGCCCAAGAAGAATGGAGCGCTAGCCCAGTCCAACGGCGACCAGATGGAGACGGAGGAAGAGTTATAGACGAGTAGCATAACAGGGAGGGCAGCCATTACGACCACTGGCTCGCACTAGTGTTTTCTCCGTGCTGTTGCTGCTACATGCTCTTTTTCTTACACGCGCATAACATGGTTCATGTACCTGGAGCACGCTGGTCATGGGTTGGCACAATAGAGGGGACGGTAGAAAATATTGGCGATCGAGCCGCTGTCACAGTCAGAAGTGGAAGACGCGGGGCGTTGAGGGAGACGCAGCCTTGGATGATGGATTCTGACACGTTGGGAGGACTTTGGGCTGGTCAGATGGTGGTTCTGCGTGATCATGAGCCATTACTTAGCAGCTAAGAAGCACACACAGAGAGAGTGGGCGTGCGGTGCCCTGGTCGTCGGTTTTTGTCGTCGCTTCCTGCTTCCGGGAGGAATGCGTAGGGCCCCCTTGCACCGGGGCATGAAGCCGTCGTTGGGCAGCACGATTCATGACATGTCACTACACCTTAACTTGATGATTTTTCTTGTTAACCATGTTCCGCCTTTTCGAGCGATGATCTTGCTGACGTGTTGGTGTGAGGTTTGGGTGTGGTTGAGCAGTACTAACTAATACTAGCTGGGCCTGGGCAGTAGAGGTGTGATGGTGTTTGTGCATCTCATGAAGAATGCAGTGCTGTTTGATGCCTGATGTAAAGAGTGCCTGATAATTGGTAGTAGTAGTAGTAGTACTATTGGGAATATTTTCTGGTGGTGCAGATGATGGGAGGAGGATGCTGCTGTACGATGCTACGACTAGTAGGATCTGGAATGGAGAGCCTACATACTGTACTCGTACTTGCATGTGTGTGCACCGTCATGTCACTGTCGTCAACGTCGCCGCGTGATGTGCCTGCTGAGTAAACCGAGTAACACTCCATGCAGATGCAAATCCCAACAAAACGAAAGGACAAGACGACGAAGAGAGAATATCACAAAGGATATACAGCATGTTGTCGTCCATACATACACAGCAGCATGCATGTACATGTAATCATCAGCAGCCCAGGGAGTATAACCAAAGGCAGACACATTACGTATTTTCGTCTTCCTGTTGAGTGTGTGCGTGTGTTTCGCCACTCACCCAAGACATGCTCGTGTCCTCGCTTGGGCAAAGATAGCAGTCACACGGCGGGTTTTGACATCAGGCGGCGCTGGTTCGATTGGCGACGACGCTCCTCGCTCGCGCACGCAGCCCCTCTTCGCTGCGGTCTGGTGCTACTAGTATAAGGTAATAACTGACTGCACTGGGTCGACAGAAGCCTGTTGTTCAACTTGGGGTTTCTGCAAGAGAGGGGAGGGGAGAGGAGAGGAGGGACCCCTGGAGGAAAAAGACGGAGCCAGTGGTTCAACAGGGGGCTGATTCATCGGCGTCTGCAGCGCCTCCCCCTTGTAGGTATGGGAGTACATACATGTGGCTTTCTGTTGTTGACGGCTCTTTGTTTCCTTGTTGGCTGCAGCTGCGGTGCGGCTACTGCGGGCTTGTGTGATGCGTGATGCAGTAGTAGCTGGAATTTGATACGCGTCTGGATGCATGGAAAACTTTTCAAGATTTACACTGTCGGTGAACAATCCTTAGATGGATGAAGACATCCTCACGCTGAAAGTACCGTACCCAAGTTTCAACCGCGAGGCACCTGTGACAAGACCTTGAACTTGCACGTCTCTTCCGCTCGGCGCTAACACGAGGACCGGAAAACAAGTGCACGAGAAAGAAAGAAAGCGGACACGGACTGGAGAGGACAAGGTCAAGGCCCAAAGGCAAGAAAGAAACAAGGGCCCTGTGGAACAGGCCAGGATTCGCTGCAGCACATTTGATCCATCTGCTCCAGTCTCTCTCTCGCGCGCATGCACGCACACAGGCCTCTCCCCCTGTCCGTGCAGCCGCCACAGTGCGCAGGCAGTGTCCATACTCATCACCACGCCCAATGCATGCGTACGCCCAATATCATCAGCTCAGCCCTCTTCCCCGGCAAGTCACCGCGGATTGGAGGCGCTGCGAGCCACTGCAGTAGCCGCTGGCACCAGCTCTAGGGGACCCGAATGGATTCGCTGGTGAGGCCTCAACCTGCCCTGCGCGGCGGAACCCCAGCAGCAGTTGCGCGAAGGAACCCGCCAGCCAGGCTCAGGCTTCACGCCTTTGTGTTCCCCGTACAGTGCAAATGACGTGCAGGGGGGGAAACGCAGCCCAGCGAACGCTTTCGCTTCTGCGCTTTGCATTTTCCCTTGCTTGAAACAAGAGAGAGAGACAGGCGTCTTGACGTTCACTCTTTTGGCTCGTTCGTTCACTCGCTCGTTCAACCACACGCTTTCTTCCTCGTTGTGTCCAATTCAATCGGCGCTGGGGGAGCCATGGATTGAAGCCGCGGCTGCTGCTTCTCTGACTTGCGCGCAACTCTTGCGACTTCCAGCTGCCGCGCACCCACGAGGGGACACAGACGGCTTCGACTCGTTCTTGTGTCTTCCTCACTCTTCACGCTTCCGCTCTTCACTCGATCGTAGCGGCTGTCGGCCCTCGCAGCAGATCCGCCCGCCTGCCCCTGTTGCCGCTGCTGTCATCATCGCCGTCGCCATCACCTGCAGGAGCCACAACAGCAAACGCAGGAAAAATTGAGGACAAGAGGGCAAAAAGACAAGGACACCGGCATCGCATCTCTTGTTCGCATCCTCCCCTGCGGCGCCGGCATTTCGTGCGTCTACATGCGCAGGGGGGCAGCACGTCTTCAATACTATTCCGGTAGACCGAGTTGCGCCGTGGTTGGCCTTCATTGCAAGCGCTCTGTCACGGCTCTAGACAAAACATCTTCTACCAAGTACTGCTATATGGTGTTACTGCAACGGAGTAGTCCAACTCAGTGGGTGCAGAGAGACAGAGAGTAACATCGAAAGACTATTCCCTGCTGCTTGCCTCTCGTGCTAGGCGGGAGTAGTGAGTGGTAGTGCGGTCACATTACCCAGCGGCCATCCCACAATCTGCACATCTCTCTATTTACGGCGACAACCTCCAACTCTCCCGCTTCCTCCTGCTCCCTCTCATACTAACTAGCGCCACCATCGCCTTCTACCAGCGACCACGCCGAGGTGGCCGCGGTGGTGCTGGCAGATTGACGACGGGCTGGTGAAACCACCAAAAAGCATTGCCTGTCAACCAGCAGAATACCAGCATCGACACGATCCTCAGCGTTACTCGTACGGTCAGCATCGGCGTCAACAAACATTGACTGGCATTGGAGCACCCCGATGCCTTCTTCTCCCGAAACTGCAAATTAAAATCGCAAACCCTCACCCTCGAGTCTCGCAATCCGATACCCCCTTCTCAACATCAGGGCATCATGGACGTCGCCACGGTCAACGAGGTCGTCGACTGCGTCGGCCGCCTGTTCGACCACATCCCCTACGCCGTCTGCGGAACCGCCGCCCTCATCTACTACGGTTACCGCTCCTACTTGCCCGACCATGTCAGCATCACCTGTCCCGAAGAGTCCAAGGAGGCCATCCGCTGCTGGGCGCTGGCCAAGGGCATGACGCCGTTGCCCGACAACCCCGACGGCTTCAGCGTGCGCGTCTCCAACGGCCGCTCGTGTCCTGTGTGCATCAAGTTTATGAAGAACGGCTTCGAGGCCCTCGAGGTCGTGCGCATCGGACCCGGCCAGGCCAGCATGGTGACACTACCCAGCATCGCAAACACAATTGCTCGCAGCTACGTCTTCCGCCTGCACTCGTCGTCCACCGACCGCCAGGCCCTCTACGCGCGGTACTTGGCCTGGACCCTCAAGCGCATGGCCGAGATCCCGCCCTCGGACCCCATCCAGCGCCTGACGCCCGAGCGCGCGCGCGACATCATCAGTCGCTCCTTTTGGATCCCCTTCACTCTGTCGTACCCCGAGACCGTGCCTCTCTTTGCTGCCGCCGGGCTCGAGATCCAGAGCGACGGCAGCCTCAAGGCCTGGCAGCAGACGGACGAACAGACCATGGCGCCTCCACGGCCGCGGGCCCGGACCACGGCGAGCCACTACAGCCTCAATAGCTACAACAGCAGCCACAGCGGCTACAGCAATTACAATTATGGCAGCAACGGCAATACTTACAACTATGGCAACAATAACAACATGTACGGTCATGGCCGCAACCACAGCTACGGCTACGGCCAAAACTATGGCCAAAACTATCACCAACACTATGGCCAGAACTATGGACAAGACTACGGTCAAAACTACGGTCAAAACTACGGTCAAAACTACAGTCATAACTATGGCCAAAACTACGGTGCAAACTACGGTCAAAATTACACATACGGCCAAGGATACGGCCAAGGATACACAGACTACGACCAGGAAGGGTACGGCCAAAGCTTCGCCAACAACTACAACCCAGCCTTCAGCCAGAGTCAGACACACCACAGCTACCACGACTCGGACCTCTCAGAGTCCGAAAACAGCACCACGCCTCCGTCTCTTCGTAGAGTCACGAAGCGCCTGCCAAACGCTCGGCCGCTGATGACGTCCAACATCTCTTCGCCGGCCACCTCCGACTCGGGATTCTCACAATCAAATGGCATGGTCTCGCCGCAGTATTTCCTCTCGCCGCCCATGACATCGCCCGCGTCTCGCATGCCTCCGCCACCTTTTGCACCTTTCCATCGTTATAACCCCTCGGACTCTACGCCTCATATACAGCCTCTGGGTCCTCCGCCTTTACCGAGGAGGACACGATCGAATCGCCACGAATCAAGACCTTGGATATGAGATATCAAGCCAGTCATTCTCCTCTCTCTACACTGACCCAACAATATACCACCTCTCCCCCGATAGAGGATACCATCATAAAAAAACGCACATTTTGTTTTCTCAGCGAACCCATTTACTTCAATCTATCGATCTCGAATTCTATTTCACCGATTAACGCTGGACACGTCTCGGACCGGACCACCAGATCTACGGATCTTGGGTTAATTTTATTTGTCAATTTTTCCTTTTCCTCTTTGTGTCTGTTTGCTTTTTTCCTTTGTACAGCCTCAATGGACGAGAAATCAGTTTGGCCACGATATCCCCTTTTCTTTTTCTTTTTCTTTTTTCTTTTTCTTTTTCCTTTTCCTTTCCCTTTCCTTTTCTTTCTTCTGTTACTCTTACACGACGGATTGGAGTCCTTTTGTACCAAAGAATGAACGAAATGTTTTCGTGATGGGTCCAACGGATATGACCAGGAAAGAGGGTCTTGTTTGCTTTTGTTTAACTGCATATGGCATGAGAGGGCTCTTAATCTGGATGATTGAATTTTTATGGCAATGAGAGGATATCCTAGGATGATGATAAAGAGACGGATTGACGATCCTTGAAGAGGGGGAAGTGAGACGTGACGACGATGGGAACAAAGATCATCACAAGAAACTCGAGAAGAGAACGAAGACACAGAGAGACACGAGGACCAAGAACCAGAGAGGCCGCGGTATTGCCTGCGGACTTTCAAATTACATGCATTCATACCCATAGATTGATAGTTCATCTATAAAATAGAAAAAGAAAAGAGGGCGTCACTGGGGAACAAGCACCTCAGTCTGCCCAAAATGATGCATCAATCACGATTCGTCTTCAACTGCCCTATCAAATTCCCACCGCTAGTCTTCCATTCCCTTGTTCTACAAGATGGGAGCAAAGTTGGATACAAAATAAAGCAAATAATAAAAATGACGCTCTCAGAACCATTTCCCAACCCGGTTCCTCGTTACTCCAATACGCCTCCTAGAACGGCATCAAGCCGTGTGCGTCCTGTTTGACGCGGCGGGCACGTTTTCCGCATGGTCCCCCGCGCTCTCAATGCCGGATCGTGAACTGTCACATATGATCGAGTCATGCTCGTCAGCCGGCCCCGAAGCCTCACTCGCCGCCGGCGACATGTCCATGTCGAATATACCATCCTCGGCAGCTCCGTCTTTTGGCGTAGCAGGCCTCGATGGCCCGACCACGTTGAGCTCCTATGCTCCCATGACGGGAACCTTCTTGCCTCGCTTGCCCAGCAGCGTTGCGTTGTCGAGATTGAGCTCGAACGCGCCCTTTTGGCGTTGCCTCTCCCGCACCTGCTGGCGTGCGGCAGCGGTCACGGCCGCCGAGTGCTGCCCGTAGCCTCGCTCGCTGGCTCGTTCTCGCTCCCGTCCTCGGCTCTGGGCGGTGTCATGGTCCTGGATGTTGGCTCTTTGCATGCTCTGCTCCAGGGCCCGCGTCTTGTCGTTGTGGTGGGCGGACTTTTCATCCACGTCCATGTTATCGACATCGCTCTCTTCTTCTTCCTCGTCCTCTTCTTCCTCTTCGTTGAGGCCACCGAGGGGACGTCCCGCACCGCCGGCCCGCGCTCCAATCTGCGCTCTCCTCTTTGCCTCTTCCTCCTGGCGGTGGACGGCATAGCTGACATCGAACACCTCGCGAAGATTGACGGCAGCGGGAGATCGGAAGTCGTACCGCTTTCCGTTCTCTTCAAACTGGGTGGCGGCGAACTGCTTGAGCGGCACCATGCCCGGTGCCTTCTCGTCTCGAGGCGTCGGGCCAACCTCTTGGATCCAGGGGTGAGCGAGGAATTCTCTGATGGTGTAACGCTTGTCGGGATCCACTGTCAACAGGTGGCTGATAAGGTCCTTAGCCGAAGACGAAATGTCGTCCCACCATGGTGACAGGAAGGTGTACTGGCCCTTGGCAACCTTTTCGGTGAGCACCTCGATGCTCTCATCGTAGAAGGGCGGGAATCCGCAGAGCAGGGTGTAGAGCACACAGCCAAGCGCCCACATGTCCACCGACTTGGAGTATCTCTCATCCTTGACGATCTCGGGTGCAGTGTAGCCAACGGTGCCACAAGGCGTCATGGTCTGTGCCTCCCAGACGATCTTGGACAGGCCAAAGTCTGCAATCTTGATCTCGCCGATGCCGCCGGCTCCCAAGCCGGGGATGAACTCGCCCTCATCGACCTTGTCCTCGTCTCCGGGCTGCTTCGGCTTCGGGTGCTTGGACGGAACAAACGGTATCGGGTTGAAGAGGATATTCTCTGGCTTGATGTCACTGTTTATGATGAGTCAGCACGGGTCGCGCACAGGTGTGCCTTGTGAGTGGACAAGGGGGGGAGGCCATGACGTCAGGGGCGGGACCAAGACAACCCCTGTCCCACTACTTTTGTTTTGTTTGGTTTGGGGCTGCTTAGAAATGAGACGAATGTGCTGCCGGGAAACGTACCGATGGACAACGCCTTTCTCCTCGTGCAAGTACTCGAGCGCTCTGGCGACTCGCACGATGACATGGCGAGAGAGCTCCTCGCTGAAGTAGGTCAGTCGTACGATTTGGTGGAATAGTTCGCCACCAGGAGCCAGCTCCAGAACGATGTAGTAGTACTGCTTGGACTCGGAGAATTCGATGAGCTTGATGATGTTGGGGTGATCGAGCTGGCGCATGATCTGGACCTCTTTGAGAATGTTGGAGCGCTATGGAACCGTTAGCACAATCTGTCGTTGCGGCTATCGTCTCCCTGCATCGGAGGCCACGACTTCTGGCCCCGATGTGTACAATGCGTACCCTCAGGGCGAGGGACTGAAAGTATGAAATAGTCTAAGGAAATTTGTTTTCGCACCTCTGCAGCCTTTGGTATCTTCTTGAAGTCTGGATGTAAATGTTTGTTTCCCTATTCAGGGGAAACCCCTCTCCGTGGTTGGTAAAAGCGGGATAGAAGCGAGAAAGCAGAAACAGATACAACGAGCCAGCTAAAAGGGAGACCGGCTGTCACGGAAGAAACAGGCAGGCAAACAAGCAAGAAAGAACGAAAATGACAAAGCAAATCGATCAACTTACTTGCATGCGATTCATCTCGTACTTGCGCACGACCTTGATGGCCACTTCGCCATGCTCTCCTTGCAAATCGCGGGCACGATAGACATTGCTGAAGGCGCCGTCGCCCATCTTCTCGAGGAGTTCCCAGCGTTCCAGGTCGGGATACTTGGGGAACTTGCTCTTGCTGGCATTCTCCTCGGCAATGATCTGAGCCAGATTCGCCTCGTCAATTTTCCTGCTCTTGGGGCCATTGGCTTGACCGGGCTCGACATGGTGCGCTGCGGCATGGCCAGCCTGCGCAGCGCGGTTCTGCTGGTCGTTGGGCGCTTCGGAGTATGCTGAAAGCGGCTCCTGGTTTCCGGGCGGCTTGCCGTACAGAGGACCTGTTGCCACGGTCTTTTCAGGAGGCGGCTGTGGTACGGGCTGGGAAGCGGCGTCACTCTTGCGTTCGTCGGCGAAATTGGCAGTGCGTGCTTGCTTGCCTAGAATCAAGATCTGTTAGTCATGCATTGCGTACTTGGGAAGAAGCATGAAGCATCAGCTCCAGATGCTGAAGGTCACCAGGGGAGGGGAGGGGAGTGAGAGTAGAGTAGCTGGCAAGGGTTGGTCATACCATGGCGAATAAAGTTCTTGAGCTGTTGAATGGTCGACATGGTTACCGAGAGATGCCGCTGGCGAGCGACAGCGCGGCGAAAAATGCAAGTTGGAGTGGGCGAACTGTATCCACGATGGTATGGCTGCGCGATGCGAGAGCTGCTTCTTTTCGAGTCCCTTTATAGTCGGGCGTGTGTAAAAGAGAAGAAGTTGTAGATTGAAAATGAAGAAGCCGAGTTCTTTGGCAGGAGCTCAAATTGAAAAGAACCAGAGGCAAACCAGTAACGCGATGATGTCTGATGGCGCTTTTGTTGTGCGCGGAGGCGAAGTGCGATGGATGATGATGCGGGGTTTTGAAAGGAGTTTGCAGTGTAGGCGAGCAAACAGGGATGCACTTTTTCTCTCTTGTTTCCCTTCTTCTGTTGACCGTCTAGGTGAATAAAGGCTCTATGATGGAAGTGCGAACGGTGGGGGAATCAGAACGGCAAAGCGATGTGGAGGATGGGAAGGGGGAAGGATTTGATCGCAGGTGAGGGCGGACGTGAATGAAGGAAAAGAGAGGAAGACGGAGGAAGTACGAGACAGAGGAAGAGAATCGCTTTTAGCGGGCGGCAGCTGGTGGTGCCGGGGCCTGTTAGTGACTCTGATGGATGGTTCCGGCGCGGTCAATCAATCAATCAGATCCAAGGTTCAGCGCAGTTGAGTTCAGTTCAGGCCAAGGTGACGTGCGGCTGCTGCGCCTGCAAGAGGCTAGGCTTGGTAAGGCAGAGGGGACTTTGGGCAGCTTTTAGTGGCGTTAGCCGCTGCAGCTGCACTAATAGCGATCGAGGACGCCTTGGCAGCAGGCAGGGGGAGAGAGACGTGAAGTTGAATGATTAATGATTGGAAAGTAGGGAGAATAGATTGTAGGGTGAGGGTGAGTGAGAAATAGATGAAAATAGTCCTCTTTTGTTTCAACTCTGTACGAGTTTGGATTTCCAGGTTGATTTCATCAAGGTGTACTGTACTGTGTCGACGTCAAGTCCAGCGGTGCAGGGCAGTGGTTATGACGCACGCAGGCGGATTGCAACAGCTGCTTGGTTGCTTTCACCACCCAACCCGCCTCTACCGCACTGTACCTTGGCTGCAGCAGATGCTACTCCCACCTGCAGGCTATTTGATGTCAAGACACCGAAGAACAGAACACCAACACAATACAGCATCCTCCAACACCGACAGCAAAGCCAGAAAAGGCACAGCAGCGTCGCATTCAATCTGTCATCTGCAGGCAAGCAAAAACCTGGAAGCCAAAACGACACGGCCTTACCGCTGACCGGGGCGGGAGCCGTGCTTACAAGGGCGCCTGTAACCTTGAACCGGCAGCGCCTAGACTCGTTTCCATTGCCGTTTTCTGCTCGGTAGATCTAGACCTTGGAGCGTGATGCAACGCTACGGGTCGAGACCGCAGTCAAACCGCGGGGTGGGTAATCAGCTGCAGAGGGCAAAGGACAGATTCCTCCGTGATCCCGGGCGATGGCTACTAATTGATCGAGGTATTGAGTGAGTATCGCATCGCACAGCCGGTGGCGAGGCACAGCAGAAGCGTGTCATGTCATGTCATGCACAGAAACACTGCAGACTGACTGATGGATGCCCGTCAACAGACAAGCTGACTGTTGGGTTGGTCTGCTCTGTCCAAGCAAGGACGCGGACACATGCATGAGACAATGGACGGTAGACCAACAGTAGGAAAACCAAGGAACCAGCATCTCGTCCACTGCCAGGGAATTCATGCATCGAGGTACGAGTATTGGAAGTACAGATGCGAAAGGGGGGTTCATCAGAAAGCATGGCAAGACAACCTGATCTTGACAAGTGTACTGTACAAGTACTCGTACGTCTGCTTGTACGCACATGAATGACCGATGCCAAGACCACGAGCGGAAATCAAATCTCTGCCAAAACGGAGCAGATGCATCATCGCAACACTTTTTTTTTTCTGCTAGCCGCTCAAAGTTCCCGGCGCCGCCGCAATACCTCTTTCGACTAACGTATTTGGCATGCGCTGCAAGTACCGGCTACATCACCCAGCAGGGCATTTCTTACACTTTTTTTTTTCCTGCCCTTTCTCCCTTTGGCGGGGGCGCGGCTTGGATCCGCGATAATGACGCCGCAGCCGACGTCATCCTTGCGGCGCCACGCGACCTTCGGAAGGGCCAGGACACCAGACACCATGTTTTTCTGATGCCATTTTCCCTGCTTCCACTGAAACTAGTAGACTCTTTGGCGGTACCGACGGGAAGCATCACGTTTGATGGTGTCTTGGGGCCTAGATCGAGTATTTATCAAGCCACGGCAGTTGTCTCGGTGAGGTGCCTGAGATGATTCAAGTTGCGCGATCCAGGGCCGGCTGGAATGTGTTGTGTAGACACGCCACAAGAGAGATGCCGAGAGCTGGATTACTGATATCTGCAAAGGACGGCACAGATATGAGCTCGACCATCTTCGGTACCTTTATGTACATGTAAGAATCCAAAAACAGGGGGAACATCCATCTTCATCTCCAAGCCCTCGATCAAGCTTCCTTGGCCCGTCGGGCATGCATCACGCCGGCGACGATCATCCCGGCTTACATTACGTCCCTTTCGTACCTATGCATCGTGATAAGAAAAGACGGAAAAAGACGAACGAGACCAAACAATAAGGGGACAAATAACAAACAAAAGCATCGCAAATTTGCCATGAATCCTTTGGGCCATCTGGACTAAACATCGAGGGCGCGAGGTCTCGTTACGATGCAGTCATCGTGCGTCACAGTGGGCCTCCGAGTCTAAGCCGTCATTTTACACGTTCCGGTACCTGATCATGGACCTTGTTTCGACATCACGGGGTAGCGCCATCTCGTATGCAAAGCACAGATCGTCACAGTCCAAGTATCTCCTCGATGTGAAACTCTATTTGCATCTCTCTGGACTGCCACCATCGTGAGGCTATCGTAGGGGTCGATTTCAGCTCCGGGTTGACGCAACGCTGCTTGAGACATGCCTCCCCTGCTTTCACATGCTTCGCGGACATTTGACTCTCCCGTCAGAACCACTAGGCAGACAGAGGATATCAAAAGACTGATTCAGCTGCTACAGTACTAACAGAACGTTGCTTACCCTCACATTCGCAGAGTTGTCGCTTCAATGCACTGTACATAGCAGCTTGCGTATCACAACTGGCACGCACAGGCGTCTCCCCCCCAAAAGGGCGAGATTACCAGACACGGGCAGCCATCGAGTCTATCTGGAGGCCAATGACGTTGAGCGTTTGCTGCGCGGCAGGGCACATAAACTGCTGATGTCATGGTGCAACTCGTTCCAAGGGATTGGACGTCTGACGTGCAGAGAGACCTTGGACAAAGCGTACAGTATCAATCTACCATCACAATGTATTGGAGAGGAGAGCGTCAGGTTCACTTTGCGAGCATTTACTTGATCAAGTAACATACCTAACATGCAGAACGAGGTACTGTACATACCCGTGCTGTTTGAGACGTCTACCTATTCCTATTGAAGAGGAGAAGACACAATCGTCTCTCTCCAAGTGAGTCTATGCTATCATTTGCCACGCAGATCTATATGCAAGCAGCATCATTCCGGGGGACGACGAGACCGGACTGGCGGGACTCGTTCCCCGTCCTGCCCGTTCTCTCCGACGCCACGTCCCCTGACGAATAGAAGTTGCAGTAAATGGATTGGGTGTGTGTTGTCTGCAAGATGCATCTGCCCCGGAGCTTCTCGGCCGGCGGTGACCCTATCCCCAGGTATTGTCCACTTGGTGGAAATGCATCATCTGTGGGAAAGCATTGGGACTGATGTGTAAATTCTGGGACCAGCTATTGCCCTTCCCTTTTGGGGGTATGTCACTCTTATTATTCGTTGGTTGTCTTCCCTCAGGAAGACACTACCCACTTGTCAGTAATCATCTGGGTGCTTGTGGACAGGGGTGAAGCAATTTCTCTACTTCTGACTTCACCATTTTATTTAGAGCCACGAGTTGTAGAATGCTACGATTTCACAAGTCAAGATACAGTCAACTACAAGCAGATTTGCAAGGGAAATCGCAAACCCCTGAGCAGAGAAAAGCATATATAGGTAGCGTGTAGAACTTCATGAGGCTTTACAGTGTCCTCAGCTATAAACAAAAGATTTACCAACAACATCACAGAATCCTGGACAAGGAAAACCAGTCATGACGAGTATCAACTTGAGGACACTTTACGGTGTCCATGACAGATGTTGATGACTACATTGAAATGATGGGAAATGCCTTGCAGGTTGGCAACTACACGCCCGATCTAAATGTGCCATCGTGATTCAGAACCCATCAACCGCACTCGTGAGCTACGCCCACCTCAGAGCTTGTACAGTCGAACAGAAACCCCCTCCCTCTCCCCATGCGCAATCAAAGCCTTATTCTTCCGCCCGTAAAACACCCTCAACCCCAGCGTAACGGCCACAACAAAAAGCAAAAAGCCCGCATTCGTCCAATGGCCCGTGGGGTACCCCTTCTTCGCCTCGTCCGCCTTGTAGATCCACACGCCGGGGATCTGCCCCAAGCCTCCGCCGATGCTCACGTTGATGGCGATGGCGAGGCCCGTGGACGCGGTGCTGACGACGTTGGACGTCAGCCAGCCCAGCATGGGCGGGATGCTGGCGAAGGAGCCCGCGGTAGCGAGGATGAGGCCTCCGTAGCGAGCCTTGTACGATGTTGCTGGGAGAGCGGCCGAGACGATGAAGCCGACTGCGCCCACCAGGGCGGCCCCTGCAGCGTGATAGCCGCGGGCGTTGAAGCGGTCTGCTGAGATTGCGACGAGGACTTGGCAGACTGCCAATCACGAGCCCTAGTCAGCCACACTCGAACTGCTTGTTATCTGGACGTTATGGGGGGAAGCTTACCGTAGGCAACCGCCCAAGGGGGCACCGTCATGAGCTGCGCCTCCAGGTCGACATATCCAAGACCGCTCGTGATGGACGGCGAAAAGAGACTCAGACTGGCAAACGGCGGGCTGACGGCGAAGTAGATGGCGTAGTGAGCATACAGACGCCAGTCGGTGAGCGTAGCTTTGGCGTCTTGCCACGTCATGCTGGGATGATGGCCCTTGCTGCCCTCGTGAAAGAGGCGCTGGACGGCGAGGTCCTTTTCGGGCTCGGACAGCCAGGTGGCGCTCTCTGGGTAGTCGGGGAGGAAGAAGAGGACGAGGAAGGCGGAGAGGCAGGACGGGATGCCTTCGAGGATGAAGAGCCAGCGCCAGCCGGCCAGGCCCTGGGTCTGGTTCATGTGGCCGATTCCATAGGCGATGGCACCGCCAAACTGCAAGTATCGGCAATGGTCAGGATACGGTAAGATACGACAAAGAATGAGATTGGGCTTACAGCGCCTGCTAACGTTGCCGAGGCAAGAATAAAGGCCACTCTGATTGAGAGGCGTGCAAGTCAGCAGTCCGTATCCAAGTCAAAGGGAATCGTCTCAACATGAAGCTCACCTCACGCTTCGCTCATCGTGACGATACCAAAAGGTCAAGTAATAGACCAATCCCGGGAACAAGCCCGCCTCAAACACCCCCAGCAAGAACCTCACCCCCGTGACAGTCCCGAAGCTGTTCGTGGCACCCATACACATGGTAATGATGCCCCAGCAAAACATCAAAAAGGCCAGCCACCGGCTCGGACGCAGCTTCTTGAGCAGGATGTTGCTGGGCACTTCAAAGACGGCATACGCAACGAGGAAGACCATGAGGGCGACGTTGAACTGCTTGTTGCTCATGTTGGCGGTGTGCTGCAGGTCGTCGTTGGTGGTGACGTTGAGGACCTTTGCGTTGCCAATGTTGGCGCGGTCGAGGAAGCAGAGGAAGTAGATGCCTGCCGAGATGGGGATGATGCGGATGTCTTGTTTCCAGAGGAGCTTCTTCTCTGCCTCGGTTATGGCGCCGGATTGAGATGGCGGGATGTCCTGGGAGATTGTGAGTTAAGAGAGCTTGTTACATCTTGTAGAGAGTGATGGTCATACATCTTTGAGAACTGCAATTGCTTCAATCTCTGCTTTTTGCGAAGCCGTGGCTTCTTCCAGTTTTGCATCCATCTTGAAGAGTCAACCACTTGCGACTTCGCCTACCAACTCAAGCCAAGCACAAGACTCAAGTAAGGGACGCCTCTAACATAGGAAGGAAGTAATAAAGAAGAGAAGAGAAGACAAGAAAAGAAAAAACTGAGAGTCTCGGCGAGGAGAGACAATCGAAAAGCCGTTACACCGTCGCACCGCCATTGCAGGAATGCGGGGGAGGAGGAGCTTCATGCCCGTCCAAGACACACCAGACGCAGGGCCTCAACTGCCGAACAGGGACGTTGGTGATAGCCGGACGAATCAAGCTTGGCCGTTGAGAGGCCGGCGGTGGAGATTGGCGACACTTTGGAGCAGTTCTCAGCTTGTGCCGGACCCCTGCTCCTTCGTCTCGTCCCCCCCGCGGGCAGCGTCACATCGGGGCTTTCTGGGGAAGCGAGGCTTGGCCGGCCAATGGTAGGGGCCGCAAACAAGACGAGATGCGCATGTCTGGGGAGAACCGGCGGTGTTGGCAGATGCTAGTGATAAGCGAGATGGAGAGCGCGGAATGGATATAAGGTTGTAAGAGGGGTGATCTGGGGTAAGAGTATTAGTTGTGTGTTGTCAGAATAACGATAAAGGAGGGTGTCCTTTTGTCGTGTCACGACGCCGGTGATTGACATGCTAACCTGCAATTTGAAAACATCAGAGTCCTATCAAGGGTTCGCTTCAAATGACGATTTCATATACTCTGAAGATAGAATTGGTGGTCGATATGGTTCTCATCGAGAATACACTCCCAGCAAGGCCGTCAAAAATGCCAAAGCGTCAACCCCTACAAAGTCCGCGACGCCAGCCAATAACCAAAGTGTCCTACGTTCACTGGTGCCAAGCCAAAGTCAAGGTACCGTAGATGCAAACTGCCTCTGTCAAAGCCTACATGTACCTTATCTGACAGTAATCAAATAAGGCCAGACAGTTTGCCGTGTCTGAAAATCGAGTCCCTCCGTTCATGCATTGGAGATGTTCGCCCTTCAGGGTAGGATCGAGAGCTCTGTGCCTCTGCGACTAGTATCTGATCGTGGTGTGTCGAGAACAAAATCTGAACAGACCCAGGCATAACAGCCGTCCATATTTCCCAATCACAAAGGGAAGTCAAAGACTGAGGTTGCCATATCGGTGTTTCGCCAAGTGTCTGACTTTGTAAGAGAGCAAGCCTATATGTCCAGATTGATGACGATTTCACGTCATTAGAAGTGTCTCCAAAATCTTATATTGCGTTCGTATTTGCTATATGATCCTGCTGTTCCGGTGGTATAATAATAGAATGATGGTTTGACCCTCACCACCCTCGTCATGATCCATTGAATACCGCGTTTCATTCGCTATCACGTTAATGGTATCCTATCCGATTGACGCAAACTCAACAGGCACAAGCTGTACGATTGAGAACCATTCATGCGGTGTAAAGAAAACATCAGATTGATTTCCATACAACAAGGGACTGGCTGGCCAGCACCCCAAGTCCGTTGAGGAAAGTGAAGGTGCTAGATTTCCTTCACTCTATTTATTGGCAGTTGCAACATATAGCAAGACCAGAGATACAGACAGACAGTAACAGAAAGTAAAGGTCTTATCTTCTATTATTGTCAGTAGTAACACTAGCAGTAATACATGATAACCAGAGATCTGCTGGGATACTCGAAAACCAAATTGGGATGCTGGCCTAGCCACTCCCTGTAACAAACATTGATTTGCGTGGCTTCAGGATGGAGAATGACAGCGTTTGGCTGTATGTTGCTTGCAAAGTAAATGATAGAACCCGAGAAAGAGAGCAGTTACACATTGGATACATGTACATCTACTCTACTTCCTTCTTCTAAAGCTCTGCCTGACCGGGAACTCCGACGTGGACCTCGTCTCCCACCAAAGTGCCCCGTGCGCCCAAGCCATGTGAGTACCTGGTTTTAATGCTTGGCCAAACTTCTCGCAGGGGTCGATACTCGGACCTCCGAGGTATGGCGTATCGTGCGGCTTGCCATCTTCTATACCCAAGGTAATATCGAAGTCGGAAAATGGGGTTGTCTTGGCGGCAGTTGTAGCTTCTCGCAGGTCCCGATGTGACTTACGGGAGTGGGAAAGGTAAAAGACGTGCCCAAGAAACATAATTCCGGCTAGAATGGCAAAGTTGTCTTGGTCTCTTGGGAAAGCTGTCCGTGTCGACGATGGGAACGAGAACAATGTCCAGGTCGAGGAAGGACATGGGCAAACATCTGCTCTGCAGCCATCAGTCATGTGTTGTAGATGACTGTATAACGAGTGTATGTAGCAAAGTGATGTTATTGAAGGAGTCAAGTGTTCCAAGACGACGTTGTGCGTTGGTTGTTCTTACATCAGGTACTTAGCCATAATAACAATGATGGTCAAGACGTATGGGCCATCCCTTCGCAATGTGAGATTGCTGAAAGACCAACTGACGGATTGGGCGGTGGCAAAGAATAGAGAATCACTGGCATACAGGATTGCGTCTTGGCGACGCTTGATCTCGGAACAAAATCACGAAGCCAAAGGCAACTGTTCGAATTTTCCATGCTATAAATACTATTACCCCGAATTCCTACAGGCTGAATCCTGTTCTTGTTACCAGACCGAACCTGGAAGCTCTCCAGAGACAAATGGCAATCGACATGGTCGAGCACATCAAATCCGAATGATGCGGAGAAGTATGTCCAGCACTCATCCAGGGACTTGACTCGGTGAACTTAATCTGACGACGACTGGTGAAGAGACGACGCTTGCAATGACTGATACACCAGAGCCGCCTGTTGTACATGGAGAGCGACATGTTCTGGAGTGACTTCGCCTTGCCGTTCAGCATCCCTCTGAACTTACAGTAATATCACGATGCCTGAGACCATCCTGACGTACCCACCATGATGGCCTCACTGCCGCTCTCACTGCGTTGACGAATCCTCCCATGTCTAGTAACCTCCTGACAAGCAGACCGTCCCTACGGTGAGCAGCTCAGAGGCGTGGAATGTCAGGCTGTGAAGAAAAAACACCGTATTGATTGTTGTGCCTCCGATCATCGCAGCTCGCCTGTTGGGCTATAGCTGTGCTGGCGTCACTAATAACATGAAGTCGGCAGTCGGTGATGCTTCGTCGTCTCCTCTTCTTTTTGCCGACATCATTGTTGGCGGTACTCCGTACATTTAGTGGGTCCCCAGTTCTCTAGAATGTCTCGGGGCCTTGAAATGAGAGCCGAGCGGGCGAGAGGGCGAAAAAAAGTTCAAGGTGGTGAAAGGCTCATTTTTCCGGACATGTGAATGAGAGCTACCTTGGTGAAAGATTGATCTGAGCGGTTACTGCGGCTGCAGTTTGCGATTGAAGTGCGGAGGAAATTGGGGAGCTCGATTGGTGCAGAAATCGGGATGCTGTCTGGTAGTACCTAATGATACTAGTAGTCACCCTGGAGTCGTCTCAATGCAGTGTACGAGGTGTGACAGCTTGTGTATTGACTCGTCTCTTCATCTATCCAATGCTGTAATTGATTGTGATTGTACAGCCAATGCTTGACGCTGATTGTCCCCCTCCAACGCCCCCCTCCATGAACCCCACGCTGAGAACAGAATAAACCAGAATTTTGCTCGGACAGAATGCCCCCCCGTCTACTCCTCCTCGTCTTCTGAGGGCTCAGCCGGCCAGAAGAACCATGTCACCACCATGAGCGCCTTGAGCGTGGCGGCAGTCCACAATGCGCCCGCAATGCCAAAGGAGCTGTGAGAAAAGATACCACCCAAGACAGCGCCGATGAGCAAAAGCGTGGGCGCAGCCGCCCGTCGGTTCCTCTCGGCGTTCTGAAAGGCAAACAGATCCTGGTCGGAAAAGAGATCGCAGTAGATGCTGGTGAGGACGACGCTGGTCAGGGCGTTGTACTTGAGGGCGCGGCTGGTGACGGCCTGGCCGCAGCTCTGGAAGGCGACGAGGGCGAGGGGCGCGAGGACGGTCCAGCCGACGTGGTCCTTGTCGGGGGAGGGCGTGGTGAGGGTGACGATGAGGGCGGCGGCGACGATGAAGAGCGTCTGGGCGGCGAAGGAGACGCAGAGGACCCAGCGGCGCTTGGGCGAGAAGCGGCGGTGGAAGCGGGCGAAGAGGAAGGATCCGATGCAGAAGCAGGCGAGCGAGATGCCCGACTTGTAGAGGCGCGCGCTGGTCGGGGGGTAGATGAGCGAGGCCAGGCCCAGGCCGACGTAGACGGTGTTTCCTGGTGAGGAGTGTCAGTTCTCTGGTGTTTCTGATGAGCCCTCTTGAAGGCATCACGCGATCCATCTTCCAGGCCAAAGTATCAGAGTCTGGATGGACTCACCCGTTTGCATCGACACAAAGGCGCCCCAAACCTGCGTCGACGCGCTGTCCAGCAGCCCTGTGACGACGTAGCACAGCAGCAGTACGATGTCGGCCCACGATCGCGACACCTCGGCCGTCATCAGCCTGCGCAGCCGGGACACGGCGGACCGCGGCTTGGTGGGCGAGCGCAGCAGCGGCTGCTCCTCGTCGCCGTGGACACCGTTGGGCACGGCTGCGAGCCGTTGGCGGTGCCGTACGTGGTCATGTCTGTATTGCCCGGAGATGGAGAGACGATCGGAATAGTATTCGTGATAACTAGAATCAGAAGCCAGATGGGAAGTGAAGCCTCGCCAGAGCGAGGGGGGACGGCTGCTTCTTGATATCCCGGGCAGGGGGTCGGCTAAGGGTTCAGCCCAATGCTACTCCGTACAATCAATCAATCGCCTGCGCGTTTATCTCGGCCGGCAGGATCAGGATCCAATTCGATTTGTCCTCGGTAATATTTGCTGCGCTGAAACCACTCTGAGTAGTAGACGAGAGGCGAATCGCATTGCGCAATAAGCTAAAATCGAAGCTTGAGCCTTTCTGCAGCGCCGCAAAACGGACCTCAGGCCTCGATGACACCCTGCGAGTCTCAGCTACTCCCAAGGCGGCCGGGGTCGTGATTGGGGGAACGAACTATTCTCCTGCAGCGAGGCCCGGCATCTACTTCTGCGCCGCTGACAGCCCAGGCACCGCCAGCGAGGCTCGAGCTCGCCATTGGCGGAGGCCAGATCTGGGCCCGACTCCCCGGCCGTTATTGGGTGCGATCCGCTGCAATCAGAGGGCCAAGAGCGGACTTGCTTCGGAATCGGTCAAGGCGCGGCGGCCCCTGCGGCGCGTGGCGGTACCGGATTGCCGTCGCGGTACTTGCGAGGCCCATGGCCGGCTGCGGGAATCTGCAGGTACCGGGCTATCAGGGAGTACTTCCCAGCTCCCGCTTAGCCCCTAAGGAGCCTTCCAGGTTGCCCGCGAGGTCCCGCTCGCACATCATCGCCAGTGGGCTGCTGAAGCAATGCGGCGCGACCTTGCCGATACACGTCGATGACGAGGATTCAGGAGGACGGGGATGGTACTGTGGATGTAGCTGTAGATAGAGGCTTGCGGGAGTCGGTGGCGGAGGCATGAATTGTCATACGACGGACACTCGACGCCTTGCTTTTATAAACCGGCCCTGCCCGCCATTCGTCTTGCCGGACCATCCTGAAGCTTCACCTGCACCTCTTCTCGCACAATTGACCAGCAGAGGAAGCTCGCCGCAGCATCGATTGGGCATTCCCGTGACTGTTTGACGGCATCTACAGCTCTGACCGGCATCGCAAGCAGTAAAACCACACACAGAACCAGCAGCAGAATGAAGCTCTCAGCAGCCCAATTGCTCCTCGCCGGAGCCAGCCTGAGCGCTGCCCTGCCGCACCTCGACAGCCCGCGCCAGCGCCTGCTCAACGGCATGGACCTGCCCGCCAAGTTCGGCGACGACAGCAAGCCCTACACGCCCGGCCACCGCGACGCCAACGACAACTACGTCGACGCCATCGGCAAGAAGCTCGACCCCAAGCCCTGGCGCAACGGCATGGGAGCCTCCGTCCTGGGGCCCTACAACCGCGACCGCTCGCGCCAGAGCCCGGACATGATCCGCCCGCCCAGCACCGACCACGGCAACATTGCCAACATGCGATGGAGTTTCACTGATTCTCACGTGCGAATCGAGGTATGTAGTAGCTCTCTATCTGCGGCATGATGTGACGGTGACGAGCTGGTCGAGGGACAAACCTGAAACTCGCGCGTCGCCAATTGATTCGAGTCTGTTGCTGACAACCCCTGTTCGCTGCGTTGTAGGAGGGAGGCTGGACCCGGCAGACGACGGTTCGCGAGCTGCCCACCAGCGTCGAGCTGGCCGGCGTCAACATGAGGCTCGACAAGGGCGTCATCCGCGAGCTCCACTGGCACAAGGAGGCCGAGTGGGCGTACGTGCTGGACGGCGAGGTGCGCGTCACCGCTCTCGACTACGAGGGCGGCAACTTCATCGACGACCTCAAGAAGGGCGACCTGTGGTACTTCCCCAGCGGCGTGCCTCACTCGCTGCAGGGCCTGGGCGAGAACGGCACCGAGTTCCTCATCATCTTTGACGACGGCAACTTTTCCGAGGAGTCGACCTTTATCCTGTCCGACTGGCTGGGTATGTTGCTTTCTACTGACGAAAGCCATGTATATGATATGCTAACAAATGCTCCAGCGCACACGCCCAAGTCCGTCATTGCCGAAAACTTCCACCTCGCCCCCGAGCTCTTCGACCACCTGCCCAAGGGCGAAAAGTACATCTTCCAGGGCTCCGTGCCCGGCGCCATCGACGACGAGGCGCCCAAGGGCAAGCACGTGAAGAAGTCCAACTACCAGTTCACCCACAAGATGCTCGACCAGGAGCCCAAGAAGACGACGGGCGGCCAGGTGCGCATCACCGACTCCAAGAACTTCCCCATCTCCAAGACGGTCGCCGCCGCCCACGCCGTCATCGAGCCCGGCGCCATCCGCGAGATGCACTGGCACCCCAACGCCGACGAGTGGTCCTTTTTCATCAGCGGCCGCGCCCGCGTCACCATCTTCGCCTCCGAGGGCACCGCCCGCACCTTTGACTACGTCGCCGGCGACGTCGGCATCGTGCCCCGCAACATGGGCCACTTTGTCCAGAACATTGGCGACGAGCCCGTCGAGATGCTCGAGATCTTCCGCGCCGACGAGTTCCGCGACTTTTCCCTCTTCCAGTGGATGGGCGAGACGCCCCAGCGCCTGGTGCTCGACCACCTCTTTGCCGACGACAAGGAGGCTGGCGAGAAGTTTTGGGAGCAGGTCAAGGATGCCAAGAAGGATGAGATTACGAAGTAAAGCAATATTGACGAAGGAAGAAGAGGAGGAGGAGGGGAAAAGGGCAACGAAGAAACCTCACGAAGAGGGGGAAAGGGGTAATGAAGATATTAACAGACGTTATTGTACATGTATTCAAACGTGGGAACGAGGACATTTCAAACAGTCATGTCAACTTTGGAGAGGGGCGTTTCATTTCTTTTTTGCTCAATCTATAACAATCTATAATTCTTTTCTGGTTACCTCTTGGGCCTCTTCTCACACGAGGCCATAGTGTGTGTACTTTGATTACTCTTTCGGGTTGACACAATGAACAAAGTTTGTTTAAGCATAAAGATAATCTTGTTTCTCAAAGTTCCCTAACTTTCCCTCTTCTTGCCCATGCTGCTACGACCCGATGCTCCCGGAACCGGGGGATGTTGCGGTTCGTCTTGTGTTTTGTTGGGGGTCAGTGTCACACACACACACAGGCACTCACGATGGGGGGATTCCATACGCACTCGTGAATATGCAGCTGCATGCATGACGCTACCAACCTATACCAAATATAAGGAAGCATGGGACGCATGGGCGGGAATACATGGGAAGTTTATGCACCGTATTACCTGCTATTTCGCAAATACTCTGTACGAGCCCATTCGACGTGATCGTGCTGGTTTCTTCATGTATTTGAGGTGAAAGGAGATTGAGATGATGCGAGGTGTGGTGTGGTGGTATTGTCATGAGATGAGATGATATGCAGTAAGAAAAGGAGAGAGGTCGGATATATGTCCGCCTTTTGCCGTGGATTTCCGTTGGGCATCGCGTTTACGAGATATTGGCGCCCTTTTAACAATGGCTCACGATATGATTTCCGTCCAAGTGTTCGTGTGAGGAAGACGGTATGGCTCCGATATGGCTTGCCAGAGGGAGCTGGTGAGGGTCCCCAAGTTTTGGCCCTGGAGTCCCTTATTGAATGGGGACATGTGCAACACAAGCAGGCCTGTCGTGTAATCATGTCATATGACATGTCCCTGAAGCACGCGTTCTCTCGGCTATATTCATGGAACCAATGGAGTTCGTTCGGTCGTATCACGATAGATTTGGCAGAAACGTGTGCGTCTGCTCCTTCATGTCGTCCGTCCTCACACTTTTGTGCCCTAGAATTTTAATAGAGATGTAAGAGTGAGCTGATCGCAAACACCTTCTCCTCCTCTGTTTACACGGGACTATCGGCGGAATCACCGCCCCCCCTTCTCATCAGCTCTGCAGTGGTAGGGCCCTTGCTCTTCTTGGAAAAGGGGGCGGACTTGAATACATCGGACTCAGCCCCGAAAGCCAACGGACATGATGCTGTAGCCTGGAACTGCGTATGGTGTAGCCGTAGAACGAATAGCGAAAACGCACTGCACTTCGGCACTTCTCCGTCAAAGCCTTAACCGCTTCTTTTCCCCCCTCTCATAGGCTGTCGTCAGTCTCCCCGGGGAAAAGCGGCCGTTCGACTGAGCACTCCCCTAGGACCCAGTATGCAGCAACCTGCAGCTCGGCCGCTATAACAACATCCCGCATGCTAAAACTGAAGCTTCAAAACAAAAGAACCCAATCTTTAATCAAACGCACTGCGTCTCGCATCTTGGGAGGAAATCATGCTTATCATGCTTCACAGATAGAGTTATGTGCAAAAAGTCCCGAGGCCACTAGAGAAGACCGCTAAATATTTCGCTCGAGATAAGGCACGCTTTTGGTCTGCGGGTGTCGACCCGTTTGGGCAGCTGTGTAAGGGACCTGGACCATCATCAGATCAGATTGGTATGTGTTATCTGCACACAAAACCCACTTACTGCAAAGTATGTACTATCAATGGGCACTTGAGGACGTTTTCCCATTCATTAATAGACCGAGATCTGGATTTCGTATGGGGCTGCTCGTCGTGTAGGTGGCGATTCTGCGTATTAGTAGTCCGTGTGTCAGATTGTCGGCTAGGGGGGTGGACGGCGTAAAGGAAGGCATCGCGACGGGGCAACAGCTCGACATTCATGCATATCCAATGTAGAACACTGCCCAAATGCGTCCAGGGCCGGCAGTTAGACGGAAATTGCGCCATAGACCCATAGTAGCATCGGAAGGGCTTGAGTCAGGCTTCTTGATGTGACGCTGCGAGCGGTTGAATAACCTCAGACCGGAGTAAAGTAAAGCGCGTTGCTTTGATAAATGTGCAGCCCAAGGGCCTCCATGGCTGTCTGTATGCCGATCATTGGGCTAAACGCGGACGCGAAAGGACATCCAAATCTTCATAGGCTGTTTAGAACACGAGGGGATCTCGGTCTAAAGCCGCGAAGTCCTGCAAGATGGGGGAGCTTTTGGCTTTGCCATGCGCTGGGGACAAAGATTTACGTGCCGAACTAGCTGTGAGATGGCCTCAACCGTTTCAGTGTGTTAGCAAGCGGGATATTCAACTGCTCCAGCACTGTTGAGGAGGGGGGGTGTTGGAGGGAGAGGCGGAGGAGGCAAATGTCATGCGAGAATGCCCGTGGGATGAAGAGGCGATCAATGAAACATGGCAACTCTCAACGTTACCACTAACACAGGGACCTCAGAGGCATGACAAGCTTGAGCCGGACTAAAATCGGCTTCAGGCAGTTACCGACATGGCCGACGCATGAGGTCTCCCACACGGGAAATTCTGTAATAGGGATTCATCCCACGGGCCGTATCGGGGGTATTGATAATTCTCCTCACCTGGTTGGTGTAGGGAGAATCTGAAAGGCTGCAAGAGACATGAGGCATAACGTGGATGGTGGGAGGTTCTGTAGTGGTGCCCATTGAGACGGTACACATATCTCTATCGTCTCATCAAAGACGGATATCAGAAGCGGGAGGACGGTTTCACTGATGGCCAAGCACCGTGATACGATCTCCAGGGACGATCCTTGCTGGATATAGGCCAACGTAATGGCAACAATAGGACAGGCAAACAGGTTAGTAGCTCGGCGGTACGACTGCGTTTTTGATGCTCTGTAAGGTGAACGTAATCTGTCATCTGCACCCCGTATTCTGCACCCTGCCCATACATACCGTACATGTGCGTGACATGAAAGGCCGGGCATCGTGTCCATGGGTTGAAAGCTTGGCAATAGCCCTGTATATAAAATCTTGGCCTCGAATCGTTTTCCTAGCCTGTGGGCTGAGTATGGAGTTGTCCGCAAGGGTACGGAGCGAGAGGAATAGGACAGTATTCGTATTAGAGTATGGAGGCGGGATCTGGTAGAATGAGCCTGATCACCGAAATCTAGAGTATAATACGCGGTAACTACTCGACGACAGCCGGAGAGAGTGGGAGGCAGGGGTGGGGGGATCCCTACCTGGGCCCATAATACCATATCCCTTGTACTTGTCAGTCCTTGGTACTCGTACTTCGGAGCTTGTCGAGGTGAAGCTGACCCATGTCGTTTGTTGGTCGGGCCTCTCACGCGCCGTGCCGGTGGTGCATACGCACGCCTCTCTGTGTATCTTGCTCTGGCTGGTCCGTATCGACGAGGTTGACGTTGCATGGGAACACGCCGGCGGAGTCTCCAGTGGCGATGTGCAGTTCGAATGCGGCATTATACAAGATGGCGCCTTCAAGAAAGATGTGATGTGAATGTTGTAGTGTGTAGGACAAATGATACCCAGATTTAGTAGCAGGACGAAGAATATCAGAGGCAGAAGAGGTGGTTACGAGAGTACCTACCTTACCTTAACACTAACGCGGCCCTAGGTAGATGTACACACTCAAACGCACTAAGAGCAGTGCTAATCGCTAGTCTTGCCTACTTTCGCTTCCCCGAACCCCAGATAGTGGAGGTTCCCAGTGGTCCTGCCGCCTTCTAGCTCCATCACCATCGCTGGCCTTCCGCGACAATCTCTCCACTTCATCTCCATTTGCCTAATGTACCCCGCAAAGAGGCGCCGAGCTATCAAACAGCTATTGGATGTCAAGCAGATTCGACGAGATGCTGGAGAGAGTCCAGGTTGATGAGTGAGTATCTCATGTTCGCAGCTCGGCTTCAACGCCAGCAGTTCGAGGCTGACAAAGGACGGCACGCATGTACAGGCATATTTGGCGAGCATTTCTCTCCACCAGGGGCCCGAGGTCTGGCTGATGCTACGCCAACCAGGAGTCGCTGCCCGAGTTATCCGTCGCCTGTTTCTAAAACGGGACACAGCCCATGCAGCCTCAGCGTTGCATTGCTTGGTTTCCTTGCCGCTGAAGGGACCCATTGTTCCCAGGGTGGACATGTTGCCCAGGAGGGGGTCGTGCAGGATCGCCGAGCCCAATCACAGCAGATGGGCGTGGTACAGATAGGGCAAGTCCACACTAGCAGGGCTGGAACCAGCTAAATCGACGAAGAGGAAAAGGCAATGCCAGCCGTTGGCAGTTGGAGATGCAGTCGAGCTGGAGACGCAAAGGCCCCCCGGGGTCAAGAAGTGGTCTCCGCACTAGCCGCCTGGGCTAAGCCCATCTGCCGGAGTGCCTGCGCCAGCCACTCACGGAACTCCATCGCCATCAGATGCGGCCTCGTCGTCTTCATTTGAAGTCCGGAGAGGCGCTTTTGGAGATCCCCTTGCCAGGAACAGGGGACGGCGAGCAGCCACTCCCCCCCGATGACCAGCTCCCAGCTCTTCCATGTTGCTCCGAAGTCCTCCCCTTTCTTTCTCGTTTTCTTTTCAAGCTATGTGGTAAGTATTAGTCGAGAGCTGACCGTTAGCCTACAGCTCGAAGACGTGTAGTTGACAAGGTACACCTCATGCGGTAGGGTCTATTTCAAGCCGACAAGGTACTGCTTGTATGTACATACATACGTACATGACAGATGCCAGTCAAACGGTTCCCTTCTCGTTTCTGGGCACACGCTGCTGTGTAACGGTCTTGGCTCGCATCACTGCAACGCCATGTCACCTTGTTCGGAAAACCGGCACGGCTGGAAGCGTTGATGATAATCTATCATTGGCATGCTGATCCCCTGGTGGAATTGCAAGATGCCCTGGATGCCTTGCCGTGATACCTGCAAGGACCAGGAAAGAGCACAAGTACGTGACGGAGTACAGAGTACGGAGCACATGTACTATTCTGCAACACCCCGGTCTTTGTGCTTGATGCCATCTCTCGATTAAACTTGCAAGCCCGTGGATTCTCCCGAACCCCGCCCGCTTGTCTACAATGTGGAGACGAGCAACAGATCACGTCGTTGACACCGGCCGGTTCTTCGTCGTGAGTGGAGGTCTCCTTTCCAGGCTCACAAGAAAGATTGGACGGCTCGTTCAGACGGCAGGAAAGGTGGACTTGGTGGAACAGAGGAGCAAAAGGTAAATTGAACGGCTACAGGGGCAAAACATGGCCAGCTCCCCGTTGACGATGCCTGCAGACCTGCAATAAGAGATACCCACTGCGGACAGCATCATGCTAGCCGGCCGCTAAACATGTTTAGCCTCTGACAGGGGGGTTAGAATTGAGTTACTACTCTATCGCCCAGAAGACGCCACTGAGGGGCTCGCCATGGCGCAACTGTGTGATTCTCCAACAGCTCGCCTCGTCGTGGGGGACAGAAGGCCTTCTTCTGGCTGCCTTCATTGGCTCGGTGCCAGCATTTCCAACTCGGGCCCTGACTCCTCACGCCGACTGGAGAAGCTAGTTAGCGAACATTACCCCGTGAACTGGGGAGCGTTTGCGAGAGCCGTTGGTTCTTCTTTTGGATGAGAATTAAGCTGTCATTATGTCCCGACGCTTCTCAGGTATGTACTTGTACACACACCCTGTCTCGATGACTATTCACATACTACTCGTGGGAGACGGAAAGGAGCCGTAGGGGAGGGGAGCCTGGTCAAGATACTTACAGGCATACACGGAGCAACACGCCCTGGCTCTTCCGGGGATCCAAGTGACCGGCCATAAGCGCAGCTCAATACGCGGCCGGTTGCACATGTCGTTAACGGCACACTAGCACGAAGTCCAGATTACTTCGTACATGGGATAGAATGACAGACGGCTTCCTTGTCGACACTGCCTGCATGCACGGAGCAATTGCTCGTTTGCTCTGCACGCGGCGACTGTAACAGGACGTCCGGGCCATGCAACATGACGTTCCCCATCCAGAGAGGGCCTTGAAATACTGCCGAGCCAGGCACTCGTGTGTGCTTCGAGATTCGCGTTTGCTGTCGTCGAGGCGATTCTTAGCTCCCAATGCTACCCCTCTCGGTGAACCGTCGACGACTGTGATCAAGGTTGGTGTGCCTCGTCCTTCGCCTTTCTTGCTCGTCAAGGGAGGGTGGTAACTCGGATAAAGTTGGTGTCCTGCATGCGACAGATTCGGATTTCCTTGTCAAATCTAAGGACCGGTACTTTTTGGAGGGTACCATTCGTTTTGAAGTTCTTGAGCCCGAGTATTGCAACAGCCATTCAGCGTGAGGCAGGCTCGTTCTCAACTGCCTAGGCATTGATAGTCATCGCCAAGGAGACGTCTGGGTTTTGGAGTCGCCATACTCGCACCTATATAGAGTCGAGGAGCTCCCCCTTTTTCTCCTTTTCCCCTCCCCCAGCTTTGACCATCGGCATCCGGCTCCATCGACAGCATCAAGGTTGGCCCTAGCTCTTATATACGCACATCGACTTGTGTATCTCGAGCCAACTAAGGCTTGATCAGGTTGCCGCAACCCCGAGACCTTCCCGAACCTCCTGATCTCGGGCTTCAAACACACTCCCCGAGACTCTCCGAAACCGCCAACATGGAGAAGGTTTCCAAGGGCCTTTCCCACGCTAAAGAGGATGTCATTACGGCCTACCGTACTGATACCAACATCAACAGGGCCAAGCGTTGGGCTGGTCCTATTGCTCGCCGCATCCCGTCTGCAGCAGCCGAGTACCTCATCGAAAAGGTTCCCATCGTCCAATGGCTGCCCAGATACAATCCCAAGTGGCTACTGAACGACTTCATTGCCGGCATTACGGTTGGTGTCATGTTTGTGCCTCAGGGCATTTCCTACGCCAAGATTGCCACTATCCCGGTGGTACACGGCCTGTACTCTGCCTGGATTCCGTCCTTGCTCTATCTCTTCATGGGAACGTCTAAAGGTTAGTCTAACTGCCTCTCCGCATGATTCTACTATATAACAGCGGCACACGCCGTCTTGTTTTTGAGCCTTTGCTGATAAAGTTCCATCATGCAGAGGTCTCTACTGGCCCAACATCGGTCCTTGGTCTTCTTACCGCTGAGGCGGTTGCCTCCCTGCCAGATGAAAACCCGGCCACAGTTGCTTCGGCCGTGGCCTTCATGGTTGGTGTCTACGCCCTGATTGTTGGAGCTCTCAAACTCGGTTTCCTCCTCGACTTCGTTAGCGGACCCGTCTTGACTGGCTGGATTTCGGCCGTTGCCTTGGTCATCTTGCTCGGCCAGGTCGGCTCGCTCGTCGGTCTCACGGTCGGTAGCACAACTGTCGAAATCATCCGCGGCGTCCTTGGCCACCTTGACAAGATCCAGGGCATGACGGCTTGCATTGGCTTGACTGGTATTGCGATGCTCCTCGTCTTCGAGCACGTCGGCAAGACTCTGGGCAAGAAGAACAAGTGGATCAAGTTTGTCTGCACCAGCCGAGCGGCAGTCGTCCTCGTTATCTACACCTTGATCTCCTGGGGCGTTAACCACAACCGTGATGAGGAAGATTACATGTGGGCTGTGACTGAGATCAACTCCAGCGGTCTGGCCAAGGCCAAGACTCATGACGCCTCTCTCCTCGCCAAGGTCGCCGGTCGATCTGTCGCCCCCTTCATCGCCATGTCCATCGAGCATCTGGGTGTTGGCAAGGCCTTTGGTCTGCGAAACGGATACGACATTGACCGCTCTCAGGAGCTCTTGTTCCTTGGAACCGCCAACATGGTTGCCAGCATTCAAGGCTCGATGGCGTCTGGAGGAGCCATGAGTCGCACGGCTGTTTCCAGCGAGGCCGGCTCAAAGTCCCCGCTCAACTTTATCTTCACCGCTGGCTTCGTTCTCTTGACTCTCTACGAGCTTGCTCCGGCCCTGTACTGGATCCCCAAGGCAACTCTTGCGGCTATCATTGTAAGTTTCATCCCAGGCCATTGGAACTCAAAAGGATGCTAACGCGCTTTCTTCCTTCTAGATCATGGCCGTCGCTCATCTCGTCTCCCCGCCCAAGCTCTTTTACCGATACTGGAGAATCAGCTTCATCGATTTTATCGCTTCTATGCTCGGCTTCTGGGTGACGCTCTTCACCTCAACCGAGATTGGGTTGGCCGTATCCGTGGCCTTCAGCCTCGTGTATACCCTTCTCAGACTTGCCTTCCCTAAATTGGTCAAGGTCTCTCACTCGCAGGCGGAGAACAACCACTGGACACTTTCCAAGAGCCGTCCCGTTGATGCGGAGATCGATGTCCCCCCGGAAGCGTATTTTGTCAGATTCACGACCGATCTACTGTTTCCTCACGCCGAGCGTCTCAAGAATGCGATTGTTGATGACATCAAGGTTCGCTACACGCCCAACGCCGCACAGGTGCAAGCCGCCGAGGACAACCGAATGTGGAACGACTCTACGAGGCGGCGAGTTGCCAACATTCGTAAACGCGAACATATCCAACCCATTTCCACAGACATTTCCCCCTTGCGCTATATTGTGCTTGATTTCGGCCAGATTTCATTCATCGACACGACTGGTGTCTTGCTCCTTATCGAGCTGAAGATGGCCCTGCGCAAGTACATTGGCAAGGAGCTGCAGTTCCGCTTTGTCAACATGGCCCCGCAGGTGCTTGAGAGGTTCACACGCTCCGAGTGGGAATTTGCCCGCGAGGGCGAAGAGAGGACTGGCGATGCCGACGTCATCTACTCCTCCTTGGAGGTTGCTCTTCTCCACCGCGATGGCGACGAGAAGGACGAAAAGATTGAGTTTGTCGAGAAGACGCTGGACGTGTAAAGGGTCGGGTTTGTGAGTGGATTGGGACTTGGGTTTGGGTATACGCGCGTGTGGACAGGGCTTGGAACCCCTGGTGGAGTTTGGGATAAGGGACTTTTTTGCGATGGAACATGGGCAACGTTATGATTATGATATCAATATCTGTCTGCTGAGGGACGACCCGGCGTGACACAACTTTAGCTTCTCTATACACATTTTTGATCATTGAAGCACGCTTTCTCTTCCAGTAAAGGGGTTCTTGGTACCCCTATCAGTAGGCAGTTTCGCAACGACATCTCAAACAACCGGACAGACATGGACTACCAACCAGAGGGACGATTCGATGGTACTGACACCGAATGGCTAAGTTTATAAAGACGTCTCGCTGACGTATAGCTGCCCAAGCATCTACAAGACCCCGGAGTCTAGATCTGGGCGTATGACACTGCACGTAACAAGTATGGCGCCAGACGCCTTTCCCTTTCCTTCCACCTTTTCCCACCTTCTTTATGCGCACTTCTGTGTTCCGGCCGGACGAAGTTCGGTATCAAATAGAAGGGATGACTGCCCGCTGAGGCTTGCCTTTTCAGCTTTGATTATTCTTCTTACTATTGTTGCTATGGTTTGATAAGAGGGGGAGACTATCGTTTCCTTTGCTTTGTTCCCCTCACGGTCTTCCTCCTGTGGGATATGTTTGATTGGGTGGACTTTAAATGTAGATTTGGGGTAGACAGTCGATAGACGTATGGATCTTTTCTCTACTGGACTGAGTGGGTGGGAGGGGGGGAGAGAATGAAGGATGGAAGGAATTGGCCTCGGTGTACATACTCTCGCATGTTTAACTTGGGAACTTTTGGGACTGGATCCCACAGAGCAGTGGAGAAGAGTGGTGTAGAAGGGCCGAGGGGAGGCAAAACCTCTGAAAGATGGGAGGAGAAAGAGGAGAAACATGGGAGACTTCGTAAGGAGGCAAGAACTCGGCGAAGGGGGGGAAATGGGGAACGGGGAACGGGGGAATATGCGAGGGACCTTGGTTTGGAGGCGAATAAAGCTATGGGGCTTGATACCTGAGCATGTCCGGGGAGGGGGTTGTGTCTCTAGGGGGGTTAATACGGTGTTATGTGCTGTTTGTAAGAAGGAGGAAAGGGGGGTGTGTGTTTGGTGGTGGTGAGGAGAGAAAGGGGGGCGTGTGGAGGGCGTATGTCACTTTCGTATGGTAAGCTGTACGTGTACTTGAAACGTGCTGGATCATGAGGGAGGCAAAGTCTTGGGGATGGGGGGGGGGAGCACTGTAGACGAGACTGTTGGGGGTTTTGTGTAGGGGTTGGTTGAGGGGAAGAGGCGAATAGGGGGGCGTGGATATGCCTTGTTTCTGCCTTTTCTTGTAGAGGAACTTTGTGTACATGGAAACCAGGGTATCTATCTGAATGGGGAGAGTGGAGGAGGAAGACGAGGAGGCAATGGGGCGTGTGAGAGTGTCTATGGGGCAATATTGGAGTAGTAATGCTTCGTAAAAAAGGTCGGATGATAAGCTTAGGTGGCGAGGAGGGGAGGCCCGAGGAGCGGTAAGTATTCACGGATGATGAGTATCGCGGGAGGATGAAACGATGGGCCTGAGCATGCTCGGGCCGTTGTGGATAATTGTCATCAATGTGCTTATCAGGTTAGGTTAAGCAGGGTATTGCTCTTTACGATGTGTTTTGCGTGGTTCTGACTATTCTTGGACAGATCCTTCTTCTGATATATATAAGCTTGAGCTGCTGCCATGGGAGAGACGGGGCCACATAATGGAATGACTACTATCAAGCTTACTGTTCTTTGTGTGAAGGCATAACGGAGGTTCTCGGCTGCATAAGTAGCATGGCTTTTTTATATGTCCCCTTTAGTATGAGAACATGATGCTTCTCCATACAAGATTGACCTCATTCCGACCTGTATCAGCAACAGCATGAGATGGGCTCACTTGAAGCACAATCGCTCTCTCACCCCTCCTTCTTCCAAGTACAGAAAAAAGCAATCGACGTATATAACTACAAGGCTCTTACAAGACACGTTATCTCCCTCGACCCTCGCAGCTGACGACAATCTCACTCATGCTCATCCCTTTTTATCCATCAACCTTTTCCACATGTTTCCCAGGCACAAGTTTTTTCCATACTCAAGTCAAGCAGCAAAATTTTCGTCTCTCAGCCTTCAATTCCTTCAGTCACATCCTTTCAAATTTGGCGACAAATACAACGGCATTCGTGGTTCATCATCTCCAGGCATCCAGCTTCACATCCCTCAACTTCTCGGCAACATCGTCGGGTTGAGCGGCCGTAACATCAGGAGTAACTGCAGCAGTGTTTCGCACAAAAAACGGGTGGGACTCAGTCGCCTCCCGGCCAAGGCAAATGTAGCCTATAGGCGTATGAAGGATGTCATGAGCTCTGCAACGAAGACCAAGCCATTCTATAAGAAAGGCAAGGCTGATCGGTTTATTGCCCTGTGTCCCTCTGACATAGTCGTCCGTGAGCTTCCACTCTTCGTAATCTGTGTAGAGTCGGCCTGCCAAAATGCCCAGCTCGACCTTGAGCCACGCGGGAAACGAAGTATTTGCCGGAATTGGCGGGAATGAGTAATATCGAAGCTCATTGAAGGGCACCATAGCTCGGGTAATGGGAGCGGCGTAGGCGATCAGATGTATCTTTGCTTTGGTCGGAGAAGATCGAAGCGCCGGAATAAGCAGCTCTACCTCTTCGGGAATGACGACGAGGGCGGTCTGGGTAGACGGACTCCAAAGAAGCCATTCCACAGGGCGCTGTCAGTATCACGAAACGGTTAGCATCAGGCCGCATTGATCATAGCAACAAGAGATTGGATAGAAAGTGTTGAGCTTACCAGAAAATGGTCACCGACAGTCTTGTCCGCCTTGGGCAGGACAATAGTCTGACAAAACTCCCGTGAAACAAAGAGTCTTGTTCCTCTGCTGCGGATCCCAAACTTCTTTCCCACCGTGGTCTTGCCAATGTAGTCGAGAGCATGGATAGTCTCGGCAAAGTTGGTCTCTAACACTCCAGTTTCCATGAAGTTTCGAATGACCGCGCTCAGGCCGGCAAATTTGAGCGGTTGATACTGAACGGGCTTCTCTACCTCGCGGACTGCTTCAACCTGCACCTCCACTTGTCGCTCCTGCTCGACTTCTCCCATGACTTCAAGTAAAGACAAGCCGGTGTCCGCATAGCCTCCAAGCGTATCAGCGAACTTTTGGAGTCGCAAAGACTTCAGCGGACCATGTGGTTGCGACGATCCTCTGTTCGACATTGCTCCGTACAACTGGGCAAGCGTTTGATGTTCTGGCTGCTTTAACAGCTGGAGAAGCTTCGACCTCAATGCCGACGAGTTCAAGAACTCCGGGTACTGTAACAAGGCGTTCTCACGTCGACAGAAGTCCCTGCCCTGTGCCACAAAGAGTGGTCGCAAGTCCTCATTAGCACGGCAAGTTTGTTCAAGAAGCCAAAAGATGACCTCGGGAGACCCGATCAACTGCCCTGCTGAATACAAATGATACTTCTCGCAGGCCTCTTTGATGCTCAGGTCGACTTCTGGGGGAGCGAAAAATGTCACTGCTTGCGTAGAGCCCAACTGCCTCAGGCGCATGGCCGCTGAGATGAGATGTAATAGTTAGCATCATTCTCGCCCCGAAGGATTACCAAAACACAGAGCGTGTATAGAAGACAGGGACACTTACCTTGCATAGTATTATCCTTTGTCTGCTTTAGTGCCAAAGTCAGTGCCGCTCTTGCATCTTCCGGTAGCTTCAGGTCTACGCCTCTGGTATGAGCCTCATCGAAGTAGACGAAGCATCCCGTGAGATCGTCTGCAAGCCTTGTTGCTAACAAGGGCATATCCTCTTTTGCTGTATCTCGAAACATAACCCAAGGTCTGTTGTCGTCGCGAAAGTAAACAGCTGACTGTGCGTGGGGATCGATGGAGAACCACATCCCAGCTACAGCTCTGTTTCCCGTCTCAAGAATATATGCGCCAGCATCGATAAGGATTTTGATTTTTTGACGGTAAAGCATCTGAAGCATCTCATACTCACCGAGGCGCCGCTTATTGCGGTCAGTCAAGACTGTGTATTCCCGATTCCTGGGCTGCAGCAGATACGACAAAACCTCGGCATTCGTCTGAAGCAAGCTGGGAAGATCCTCTTGCCGAATCGTCATGGGGAGAATGTATCGGTTGTCGTTGGTGCCGCTGAAGCCTGTCGTCCGCGCACCGGGAATCGTTCTCGACAGTTTGAGAGGCACGTCCCACGCCGAAGCCTGAAGCTTTACGGCGAACTGCCGGGCATGGAGCGGGAAAACAAAGTTGTTCATGAAGTGGTTGGTCACCACTCTATTCTTTCCCAGATGGCGCCAAAGAGCTTGCATCTGGATCTCATCATCCACGTTGATCAAATTCCAGGACTGCAATGCCAGGGGCAGAGTGGACTCTGAAATCCATCGCTCATATTCCAAAGCCGCATCCTCGGAAGTTAGCACACGCTGCAATCCCTGTCGAAGCTGATCATAAGAGAGACCAGCGGAATAAAAACTCAGACATGTCAAGACAATGGCGACATCTGGATGGCCGTACTCTGACAGCTCAGACGGGACACCCTTGGCTGCAAAGGGAACTGCAACGGGAGAGCGAGTCGGGTGCAGGCCGTACTGGACATTCCATCTCTTCCCAAGGCAAAGTATCATGATTTTGTGAACAAGTAGGCCTCTGACAACCAGCAGCTTGGTCCTCGCGCTCTTTGGGTCAGCAAAAGCCTTGCTGGCCTTCTCAAACAAGTTGTTATCGAACGCTTCTTCAGACAGCACTTTCTTGATTGCCAATCGTGTGTTATCATTGACCACCTTATCTTGGTGAAGGAATGGCGCTCTGCCGCTCGCAATATCTTCGATGATAAGTCGGTGAAGCTCATCTTCGACGTCGCTCTTGAGAAACTGTACGGACGGAAACCAAGACGAGCGAGTAACCACTTCGATGCTTCCAGGAAAGCGAACCTTTAGCCGCGGAATGTACTCTGCTGCTATAGCAAGCAGGCCCTGTGCAACCTGCCATCGGAAGGGATGCCCATCAACCGCAATTTCTCCCCCGCTTGGATAGTTCAGTTGAGTCTTGGGAGACAGAGTGAAATCCGATTCGTCGAGCAAGTCACGACAGTGCGCATTTAGCCAGTTCTGGAACTTGATCATTCTTCCCGCCTCAGCCAGCTTGTTGTCTGCGAGCCGTTGCAGACCGGATAACCTGTAAGAGAGCACGTGTTCATGGCTGGTCAATATCAAGCCCTGCGACCTCTGGATATCCCTGTGCAGTTCACTGTATGCCTCCAGTACGTCGTCGGTAGTGGGCGTTTGTCGAGAGAATGGTATGTGGCATATGTCTCGACCAACGAGGCCACCCAGCCTTGAATGCATCATCTGCGCTGTCTGCATGATTAGCGGCTTTGGAACAATAAGACGAGAGACATTGTTCCCGTTGGCCAGCACAGCTGCCGCCATGGGCATGATGCACGAGGTCTTGCCTGGTCACAGAAGTCAGTCCGTTGTCATACTTAAGCAAGAATCTGGTATAACCTACCGCGTCCCATGTTCAGTTGCAGCACACTGTTTTCGCCCGAGACTGGGTTAATAATGGCCCGTGCAACATCGATTTGGTCCTCACGGATGAGGATATTGCTATCGATCTCAAGGAGGAGCCAATCTGGATTTTCTTCGGCGGGATTCCAGTTCTCATGGCCAGTGTTCTGCAGCTCTTCAGCTATACCGCGTCGGTTGTTTTGGAGAGCAGCTGTCCGCAGTCGTCGTAGTCTCTGAAGCTCAGCTATTGCGCAGCCATACACGATCAGTGCATTCTTCATTCCAGGCCCAAACTGGTGATCGGCCTTGGACTGTAGGAGCTCAAGCATCTCTACGGTAGTTGAGCATGGCAAAAGGTTACCCATCTTGAGCCACTTAAAGCTAGAGTCGCCTGCCCAAAGTGCGTCTTGGATGGAGTCGTTGTAGAAGCTTGCTACTAATTTCATGCTCTGAATGGCGTCCGCAACAGTTTCCGCAATAGTTTCCGCAGAGGGATTCGACCAATTTGAGCCACTGCCTGGTCCTCCATGGCTCCTTTTGAAAGCCGCCAAGCTGCTCAACAAATCTTGGCTATAGCTATTCCGAAGGGCATCAGGTGACCGAGCAAAAGAGGTGAGAATCCCTTCCAACTCTACAATCTCCTTTGACGACCCCTCCTGTTCTCTTTGGTCTTCACGGACCGAACTCCTCTCCTCATACGCTTTGGCAGAGAGATCAATCTTGAAAATTTCGAGCGGTGGACATGTCTTAATCACAAGATCTTGCGACACCGATGGGATTATGCGCTCGTCCGCTCTGGTAACAAATTGAGAGGCACTTGACATGGGAGGCTGAGGGCGTTCTGTGACTTGAAGCCCCCGATATCCACGCAAAATCGCATCAACTTTGGCGATATAAGCACACAACTCGTCGTTATGGCACCTGCGGTCCCACTCCGGCTCGATATAGTCTAAAGCAAGATCCACGTCGATGAGAGACAAGTCATTGGTGGTGAAGCTGGCATGATCTGGAAGTTGAGGCCACTGAGCCAATAGAAGTTGAGTGAGCTGTTTGCCTTGTTCTTCGCAGTTTTTCTGGTGGCGTTCACTGTCTGCATACGCCCTCCCCTTGCTCCTTTTGACGTTTTGCGCAGGTATATAAGCATTGGAGATGAGTTCTTGAAGAGTGTCGGCTGAGATTGGACCACGATCCTTGAAGCGTGAGAATGTAGCGTGCGGCGGAGGTTCCAGTTGGTTGATCTGCTTTATGCGACAGAATCCGACAAAAGACATTACAAGGTCCATGTCAACTTCGAGGTTGAAAGCCAGTAGACCTAGCTGAAAAGCCCACAAAGATGAATCCTTTGTGTTACGGCACATGCTGACCAAGCTTCCCCAGCGCGAACTGACTGAATCTTCGAGCTGGCTAGCAAGGGGCTGTACGCTCCGTGAAGGGAGGCCCTCACTAAAGCCGTCTATAGAATCCCAGGTCTCGAGGATTTTCATGAGGTCGTTGCTCATGTTTATGCGTGGCTCAGACGCACGAAGAAGCTTGATGATGTGGTAGACTCTGTCGCCCCTTGGAGTTGACCGCTTATCACGAGCTGGATAAGTGTAGTCAGTCTGGATCAGGTCTGCGGTATTCTGGGTGGGACGCTCGTAGAGCTGCCGTCGAACTTGCGATCGATAGCGAAGCTGAGAGAATCCTCCGACAGAGTTCACGTATTCTGTTTCGGATGAAGAGAACTTCGCCAGTCGGTTGACTCTCGTTTCAATGGACCTAATAATCCTTTCGAAGCAATCACTCTGGATGGTTGTCGTCAGAGAAGAATCCCAAGCCACCTTTTGCAAGCGTTTGATGGTTTGAGGGTAGTATTCCCGCCGAGGGAGGAGACTGGTCAGCATTTGCAGGTCAGTTGGGGCAAATGGAGCCCAAGGTTGAGCGGCACCTGAGTTGAGGATTCGGAGTGCTTCTTCAGTGCCGGTGTGGCCTGTCAGAGGATCTGGCAAACAGAAAGACGTCGCAGCATGGCACGTGGCTTTCAGAAAGAGTAAGCGGCGCTCTGGTGGTGCTATAAGTCGACCGACACAATCATCAATCTCGAATCGAGAATACCCTTTGGAAGTGCTCAACTTCACAGACACGTGGATATCATGGCGACTCCAGGTCATATCTCCGATAGGTATGATGACACTCCTCTTGTCCTTATCAGCAGAAGCCCGCAGCACAATTTTGCTGGCAAGCCCATACCATGTACCGATATCCTGGTTCAAGTCAATGGAAGCTTTGAGTTCACGGCTATAAAGCAAGCCGATCTTGTTGACGTGGAATGACAGGTCTAGGTGATGAAGCTCAACTGACAGTCTTCCTGTAGGAGACCGAGTTTGAAAGACGGTCAAGTTTCGTGGCGTTTCAAAGTGCTCAAAGACTCTTGATATCTGCTTGAATTCCGGAGACTTTGGATCTACCAGTATCACGTCATCGCGGCCACCACGAGTTGCGGATTGGCGTTGTAGATCAATGAGCCAATCCTGCGGCTGCCAAGTCCACGGTCGCCGGCGGACTTGGACGACTCTCGTCTTAAGATTCAGCCAGTGAAAACAGTTGTCTACTAGGCTTGCAGGTAAGTCGAATGAGCCGTCCGCAACCCTTAAAAATATCTCAGGGCGAAGGAGCTCAAACTGGTCGCCGGTGACTGTAATAGCCCGAATGGTGATCTGAGAGCCGCGCATGCCAAAATGAATAGCGTAACCCTCAACATATTCGGCAAGCTGATGTGTCATATGAGGAATGACTGAAGGATACACAGATAGATGGCGATTTCCGAAGAGAGATCGAACAGCTGGATGATTGCGCATTTCCATGGGAAGACTTCCTCGCGGCTTTCCATTCACTAAGAAATGTCCGTCCAGGACATTCAGGTGAAATACTTGCGAGCGTCCAAATGGCTCAAGTTTGGTACAAACTATCCATTGGGAATTCGAAAGCCTTGTCCAAGGGGAATGAGTTGGGGCTTGGTCCTTCGTCGGACATTGTCCAGTCAGTCCAAGGGCCTCCTCCAGAACATTCGAATGCACTTGAACAGCCTCATGAAGCGCGTTCTCCAGGTGGCAAGCCATCTTGGCATCCCGGATCATCATGCTTCTTAACATCGTGGGCATGCCGCTGATGCCAAATGTCAGGTTTTCTTGCAGTGCTACCGACGCTTTGACCCAGGCAGAAAGCTCTGAGGACGTCAGTTGTGCCTTGGACTCGATGTGTGCTTCAAAGGTTCGGCGACACAGTAAGGCTGCTTTGAGACCGTACAAGGAAATACGACTCGCCACCACTCCATCCTGCGTCTTTCTAGACTCCATCTGTAGCTGTGAAATCCAAGCCAAGGTGGCCACTCGAGCTGTGCTGAGTAGATGCTTGGAATGACAGCGCATTTGACTGCCGGGCAGTAGAGAAAACATTCGCAGAGACAAGTTGATCAGCAGCTCCATGCAGTTTGATTCCCTCCAGTTGTTTCGAATGGACGTCAGCCTATTCTCGATCTGCTCTCTTAGGCCAATGACAAATTCTTGCTCTCCCATAACTGCATGAACGGATCGGAGGACCCCGGTTTCCTTCTCGAGGCAGGGACCAGCCTGGACGGCCAACTGGGACAGTAACATGGTGGTATCTTCGTTGCTGAAGTTGAGATTTGAAGACCCTAACTCAACAAGAATGTTCAACCACCGACGCTGTTTACCAGCAAGAAGCTTTTGGTATGTGGAAAATTCAGCCGCAGACATATTTGGGGGACATTTCGTGAGATTCGCTTGGATCTGGTGAGATGATGGGCCGTCGATATCCGTGGCTGAATGGCTTTGGGACTTCATCACGGTAGCGAAGAGGCCCCGTGGAATATGCACTCCGCAAAGATGCTGCAGAGTCAGATGCTTGTTGAGATCTGCCACCCAGACTTTGGCACTATGATCGTAGAGATCAAAGTCGGCGGCAAACGGCAAAAGGATCTTCGATAGAGGAACCAAGCCACTATTGAAGCTGTAATGGGTCTGGGTGAAGCACTTTTTGATCGATGCAAAAGAAAGGCAGCTGCTGTCTGCTGTCATGAAGCCCTGAAGCTGGGGGCACTTATGAAGCTTCGTTTGAGGTGAAGCCGAAGACTGCCGAGTTGGATGGGCCAGATCGCGCAGGATTTCCCAAGTCGTATTCCGGTAGGCCGACAGGTATGTTGGGACAGCGAGCTCAAAAACGATCGATTGCCGTTTGGAGTCGTCGATGGGAAGGAAATCCTCGTGAACTTGGACGGTCAGCCGCTTTCGGCGGCGCCAGTATAGACATCTCGCGCAGTTCGAGACATCGCGAACTTCGCCATTGAATGTGCATAAGCACTCCAAGCTGTTGATTTTCTCGGTGTATTCTTTGTACTGACGGGTTTCCTCTTCCCAAGTCGCCTCCTTGACAGCACGGTCTACATCCGAAGCCTCTTGGATGTTGACCATTAGCTGCCCCATAACTACGTCCTGGCGCGCATACTCTACGGGAAAGCTGCCTTCCGTCCGGTTGTGCAAAAAGTGAGGATGTCTGGCATTCTCCCGACGTTGTGCCAAGTATGCCTGGATAGCCTGTAGCCGTCGCATGCCCGCCAGAGTAGGCAACTGCAGTACGTCCAACAGTCGAGGATCGAAGATGGGCCTATAGTTACGCAACAGTGGGCAGCAAGCGATGGCGCACTCATCCATCCGCATCCAGAGCTCAAAGATGGAGAGGATTTTGATGCTTTGCTGAGCAGGATCCCTGTTGTAAAGGTCGCCCACTTGGCTGAGATAGTCGTGGATGCTACTGGCGAGCTCCTGGCAGCGAGCTTTCGCTTTCTGCGGAGTAAGTGGCTTCTTCTGTGCATCTCTTTCGATGTTCAATTCCAATTGGACCAGATTTGATATCTTGTTGGTGAAGGCGAGTTTTTCTTGAAGCGGCTTGTCCAAAGGGTCGGGAAGGTCCAGCGACGTGTCGCCAGGGTTGGCAGAAGGAACGTAGTATCTTGCCAAGAGCTGGTCGAGATGGCTACGACTATTCGTAAGTGATAGCCGTACAGAGTCATCTGAGGCACGTGGTCGTAGCCTCAGGACACGGCGCATCGTCTTTGACTTGAAGTCCTCCCAAACCTTTTGGACATTATTGCTCGCTTGCCGGATCGATTCTTCAATATGTGGAACGGTGCTGCAGAAGACTGCGTCGAAACTCTGCTTGTATGTCGATGACACGTTAACCTTCTCCTTTTCGAGTTTTATCATTCGACGGCATAGTTTGGCTCGAAGGGTAATGACCACATCAGGCTCAAGACGTTCAGGTCCGGCGAAGGATGAAAGTTCCGCTGAAGCGTCATCGAGCAGTTCGGAAAAGAAGATGCACATCAGCAGTTTGTAGCATGCTCTTCCTGATTTTCCCAGGGAAAGATGAAGATGTCTTTGAGCTGCCACTCGTAGTACTAGCCAAAAAGGAAGTCGCCGCCATGGCAACAAGCCGTTTGTCGCGAAGTTGACATCGTCTCTGACTCTCTTCCTGAGCTTGGGAACAGGTGCAGATTCACCGATGGCCTCGAGGAGGCCCAAAAGCATCTGTGAGATCAGTGCCGGATCGGGAGTATCTCGAATCTCTGCGACCGAAACCCGTGCTTTTTTGGCCCGAGCTTGCACATGATGGATGGCTTCCATGCTCGCCTGTTCAAGAAATGCAGCCAGATTTTCCTGAAACTTCTTGTTGTTGAATTCGGCCGACCTTAAACGCACAGCACGGCCTGGAAAGTCCCATGTGAGTGCATTATTTGCAGCCAGCACATGCTCAGTCATTGGAGAGACTTCAAAAATCTCAAAAACGACGAAGTCTTCTTTGCTTCTATCATGGCGTGGTCAGTAACCCGGACTAATTGTCCCGGCAAAGGGGTCAAGAGACTTACTCGTCGATCTCGCGTCGGATGAGGACTGCGGCGTTCTGCTCGACAACATAGCAAACGAGAGTCAGGTCCGGTTTGAGCAGGCTGAAGTGTTTCAGCAGCGCTTTTTTATCGAGTTGTCCTCTGTTCAGAGCTCTGCATGCTCGGAGTGATTCGCTCAAAGAGTGAAGGGCATCTGCGAGCGGCGGGCCAGCCAGATGCCTCAGCTTCTCGCAAGCGTTCAGAAGCCTCTTCAGAAACTCGCCCGAGATCGCGTCGTAGTTATCTTCCTTGGCCCCTGGCGTCTTGGGAGGAAGCACCGCATGGTCGATGATAGACCGTAGCGACGCCATGCCGAAGGGCTGGGAGGAGGTTGGGAGTTGGGACGCAAACTGGCAGAACACAAGAGAGAAGAAAACGCGAAGTGCGGAGTTTGGAGAGCGTGGAAGTTTTGCAAACGGAAAGATCAGAGAAATGGGAACGCGTCATGATAAATATTGGCCGCGCTGGCGTTGACAGCTGTCTGGAGTTGGTGCCCAAGGCTGCCGCCAGCTGGCAGCCGGCGGCCAACAGAATTTCGACGCAGCGAACCGAACTCCATATCCAATCATGCGGGAGGCCTACTATGTTCTTTTTTGTAGAGAGCACATGCGCCAATAGAGATCGAGTGCCGACGGAGATGAAGAAAATGGCAATCGTATGGGAAAGGTAAGTCCGGCAGCACTGCAAGTTAGGAAAAAGCAGCTATCAGGAAGCAGATTTAAACATAGAAGAAATTGAGGCCCTGAGCTGATGCTGCGAAGTAGTAAGAGATGTGCTTGGGACTGGAGAACTTGGTGGTGATGATGATGAGAAAAGGGAGCAGCAGCAGCAGCAGCAGCAGCAGGAGGAGGAGGAACGGTAAAAGCAAAGCAGCAGCAGTGATGATGGCACAGAGCGGAGAGTCAGGTGACCTCATGCGATGTATAAAGCAGCAGCCTGGAGAAATTTCCACACATGAAGAGACGTGCTATCAGGTACTACATAGGTAGGTAAGCTCAGGGCAACTAGCAGCGTCTTTGCATAGATTCAAATTCAGATACTCCTCGGAGAGGGGCTGCAGAGTGAGTGTTGAGCATGTGGGAGGCAACGAGAAGAAAAGGGGGTCTGCGGCGGGCACCGGAGAGGACTACAAGCCGCACCGGGTCAGAATCTTGTGAGCGCAAGACCTTGACACTCATCATTGCCCATGAAAAGTGGCATACGACATGAAATATCTCAATAATTGTGTCTATGTGTTTGGAAGCTTCAAAGTTTGTTACTGCAATGACAGATGCTACACCCCCATCGCGAAGTGAGGTGATGGGGTTGTCTGCCCGCTACTATCTGATATACTGCTTTGACTTGTGGAACAATCACTCTCACTATGAGCTTCTTGCTACTACCTCGCAGGGTTTCATCCGTCCATGTCTTGCATCGACCGCAAGTTTCACCTTTGTTGGAGCCTTGTTATCCTCTTATGCAACGTGCCTCAAAAGAATAGTGCTCCTTCATCGAGAGACTGACCAGAAGATATCCATAGCCCACCGTCACCGATATTCAGAGCGACAGAGGAGAGTGATACGAAACTGATCAATTCTCTGAACATAACAGCAAAGGCCATCTCCTTCTCGAGAAGAGGCTTTATACCAAAGAGTTACAACAAGCCCTCGCTGAAAAGTCGATCCAGGTCTCGAGAAGAGAAATTGAACACAAAAGGGCAAACGGAAACCCTCCAAAGGTGAATATTCAGCTCTTACCAAACATCCCAAAAACTTTGATAGTACACAGCAGCCATAAAAAGCAGCTCTCTTTCCCAATACACTCCCTCCTTCCCTCGGCCTTATTGCCCTTTATCTTGCATGCACCGTCATCTGGTGGTTGTTGAGGCCCTTGAACTGCGAATCGGAGTCTCGCTGCTCGACGTAGGGAACCCACGTGTCGTGGCCCCCGATGGGCGACTTGCTCTCTTGGGTCCTCCGTCCGGAAAGTCGTCCAAAGGCGCCGGAGAAGAGGCGCGACATGGAGTTCAGGATGGGGCCTTCGAGGACGTGGTTGAGGAAGGCGGGGAGAAGCATCAGACAGGCGCAGATGAGACCGACGTTGATCTCGACGGTCCTGCAGTAGAGTATGGATTAGCACATATCGTCGAATAGTGAAAGAGGTGTTGTCGGGATAACGTACGCCCACACGGCCATCCAGGAGAGGTTCCATGAAGCATCGGGGTTGCTGCGGAGAATCGGCGTCATTCCAAGGCGGACAAGGCTCGCAGCGCAGGCACTATCAAGATTATCCACGTTAAACATCATCCCTGAAGAATAGTAGAATAAGATGGCTCGTCACTCACAAGAGACCAATGCCAAACACCGCAACGACCTTGAACTTCCGCTTCAGGTCCATGTTAAGTCCCACAACGACAGGCACAGGCAAGATGAGCGTGTACAAGTCCAGAGCCGAGCTCGAGACGCCAGAGACATAAGGCAGATAGACAGGGTTCAGACAGTGGCCAGGGACGATTGGGTTCCACGCCCGCTCGACGGGGATGCAGCTGAAGACGGTGCCGAAGAAGAGGCTGGTGGTGAAGCCAAATGTCAAGACGATGCCGGCAATGATGAGGTAGCGCATCTTGGTAGATCCAGAGAAGATGCGGTAGTAGAAGAAGAGGAAGGTGAGTTTGACGCAGCCGGAGGCAAGTAAGTAGATGTATGAGCCGATGGTGAAGAACTGAATAGGCCGTCTCCGTTAGTTGCGCCGTTCAAGATAAACATGCCGTGAAGGGGAACGCTGTACCTTTAGCATATCGACGACCCATTGAACAGGGACATTCCATAGATGGCGCCCGATGCCTTTGTGATAACCTGTGCTGATGGTTATTCTACCAGAACTTGTAAGAATAGAGGATAGAGGTAGGTAAACTTTACTTACAGAGAAACATGAATACCGAGAACCCCACGGTTAAAAACTACCCACGTCAGTTGATGTTGTTCGAAACATGGTCTTTCTCTATCCATGATGCTCACATATGATATCACACAAAAGTCTATCAAACAACATAAAGTCAGAAACTTGACGCAGAACAACCATAGCGGCTCGATGGAACTCACAATCATCCACGCCCAGCTTGGCCTTTGTGATAATACTGCGCGTATACAGCCTCATGCCCACGGCCAGCGTGGTGATGGTCAACAAGACCGAGTGCAGCGCAATGTTCTCCTTCATATGGTCATACGGATCGATAAAGTTCGGCTCGACTCCCGGAGGAGGGGGCATTGAACCTAGCCATTGTGAAGTCATGATTGTCCTTGAATCTGTCGGTTTCCCCCCCTGGAAGCTCGTTTTGTTTCTTTCTTTGGGTTCGGTGGCTGGAGCTGGTGTTCAAATGAGTGGAAGCAGGAACCTGCAGCAGGCCGGGAAGCAGCAGCAGCAGCAGCAGCAGCAGATCAGCAGTGCGTTGTTAGACGCACGATCCTTGGAACCCAGGGGAGCGGAGGCGCATAACTGATATGTATTCCGAACGGCAAAGGGTAGATAGTAATAATGCGCCGAAAACAGAAACACGGAACCCCCCTCGGGCTGAGTGAGGGAGAGACATACTTGCAGAGAGGCATGGCTAATCTAAATGGAGCGCATCGAAGCTGATCCTGTCGGCACAAGGATAACCGTAAACCTGCGCAGCGGCCTCAACTGCCTTGTTGGAAGAACCCCCATGCTTGATATTGTGTGCCAGATTGCATATCAACAGAGCAGCACAGACACACACCACTCACACCCTCCACCACGCTGCCGTCTGTTTTCCACTCCGGGCACGCAAGAGAAGTCACCTCCTCTCCCCCATTCACCAGCCAATATTTTGCTCCAATAAATAGATGCGCTCACTGTTGTGTTGCAGAAGGACTAAGCTCGGAGGGGGGGGCACAACGACCGAATCCTTCGGGCTTCTCTGGGTGTAACCCTCCCCGCGAGGCTGCCAATTGGAGAGCCAGAAGGGGGCTTGTAAACTGGGGCTTGGCTGTGTCCAGTTGAGTTGGAGAGGGTAAGACACGGGATTAGGCATGGTCGAGTTGCATTTGGCGCAGGCAGGGCAGAGGGTCAGGAATGTCCCGTCCTACGTTGGTGGCGTCGTGTCGAGGGTGAGAAGAAGCGTGGACGGAGAGTTGCGGAAGGCCGTTGGCAGGCGGCTTGTTGGCCAAGGCGTTCGATTCATTCACGGGTTCGTTCTCGTCTGTCATTTAAAGAGAATGAAGAAAATGAAATCCTTATTTTTACTTCCATGAATCTCGTCTTTCTCTTACACTATATGATTTGACTGGATCAGCTCCATTTATACAAGTGTCACGATGGTGACTCTTTGGGGATGGCATGTCTCGGCCTTGGCGTGGCTCAGCACCACAGCCCTCACCCTCATAACCGTATGAGCGCCAAGAGGAAAACAGCACAAAGACGAGTGAAGACATGGAAACGAAAATCAGAATCATGGGCTGACCGGAACCGTTCCAGTACAATGTGCTCCGCATAATCTATAATCTGTATTTCCATCCCCTGGCCAAGGTTCCCGGCGCAACCGCCTGGAAGGCCTCACGACTGCCCTTCATCAGGTCGCTGCTCAGGGGCACCATCGTCCATGATATCGAGCGCCTGCACCGCCAGTATGGCCCCGTCCTGCGCATCGCGCCCAACGAGGTCACCTTTGCCCACGAGGACGCCTGGCGAGACATCTTCCAGCTGCGGAAAGACCACCAGCCCTTCCTCAAGGACCCCATCTGGTGGAAGTCTCAGCCTGGCATGCCCGAGTCCCTGCTCAGCGCCATCGACCCGAAGCGCCATGCGCGCATCCGCAGCCTTCTCGCGCCTGGCTTCACCCCGAAGGCGCTGAAAGAGCAGGAGCACATTCTGCACTTTTACGTCAACCTCCTGGTGGAGAGGTTCCGGGAGCGGGCGAGCAAAGGGCCCAAGAGCGGCGCCGTCGTCGACGTCGTGCCGTGGTTCAACTTCATCGCCTTTGACATCTTTGGCGACCTCGGATTCGGCGAGTCTTTCAACTGCCTCCAGGACTCCAAGTACCACCCCTGGATTGCGCTGCTCTTCAACAGCGTCAAGGCAGCGTCGTTTGTCGCGGCAGCACGCTTCTACCCAATAGTCCAGCGCCTCCTCATGATGTGCATCCCACAGTCTCTGAGGAAGATGCAGAGGGACCACTACCAGCAGATCGTCGACAAGGTGGACCGGCGTCTCAACTTTGAGCTGGAGCGTCCCGACATCATGTCCCATGTGATACGGGGCACAGAGCGCCGCGAGCTGCCCCCGGGGACCATTCACACTACCTTCATGGTGCTGACGACGGCAGGGAGTGAGACAACGGCCACGGCCCTGAGCGGAACCCTCAACTACCTGGTCAACAACCCAGACAAGCTCGGGGCCCTGACGCGAGAGATCCGCGGGGCCTTTGAGGCCGAGGGCGACATCGACCTCGACTCTCTCCGCAAGCTACCATATCTCAACGCCGTGCTAAACGAGGGCCTCAGGCTCTGTCCGCCCATCCCCTGGGTCCTCCCCAGGGTCGTCCATGAGGGAGGAGATACAGTATGCGGAACGTGGCTCCCAGGAGGGGTAAGGCAAAACCCCCCCGTACATCCTTTGCATCATGTTGCTTTCAGTCTCCTTGCCCCTGTTTGCCATGCTCGTTATCCCCCCCCCCCTCTTCTCGCGTGCAACCGTTGCATCTCTCACCATGATCCCTGACTACTACTACTATCAACATCAACCGAACATGGGGGCGGCCGCTGACCACGAACCCAGACTCCCGTCTCGATACAGGCATACTCCATGAACCGCGACCCGGCAAACTTCCACGCGGCCACGTCATTCGAACCGGAGCGCTGGCTTCCCGCCAGCCGCACAGACCCAGCGTCGCCCTTCTTCCATGATCGCCTCCAGGTTGTGCAGCCGTTCAGCGACGGGCCCCGGGCCTGCCTGGGCCAGCACCTGGCATGGGCCGAGATGCGGCTCATCATGACCAAGCTGCTCTGGACGTTTGACTTTGGGGTGGTGGAGGACCGCAGGACGCGGTGGGAGGATCTGAGGACGTTTCTGCTTGTAGAAAAGCGCCCGATCGAGGTGCGAGTACGGCTCAGGGACACTACTACTACCGCCTCCTCCTCCGTCGCATACCAGTAGATAGCTTGTTTTACCAACTTTGGCTCCTCGTGTTGTGCTTCTGTTTCTGTTTTTGTCTCTGTATCTGTCCAAACTTGTGTTACTCGCGAGCTTGACAGGGATATCGGGCTTGGACAGGGGGGGGGACTGTTGCGGGTGGTTAGACAAGGACACATACCGATTGACGTGACCCTCCTCCCTCCCCTGTCCCCCGTATCACCCACGTGAAGCGAGTGCGAGCCGCTTGTTGGTGGTCGCACGCCGAAAGCCTGCATGGTAAGCTGTCAGAGCGGGTAAACCTGAGAGTGTCTTGGGGTGAGACTCTGTGTAAAACCACAGGCCTGGAGACGGACGGGCAAAGGCCATGTCTTTCAGCGTTGCAGCAGCAGCAATAATTGGGGGCCAAATCCCAGTCGCAGTCATCCTTCTCGCAATATGCATTGCCTGTTTTCTGTGGTTTTTCCCCTCTTGGCCATCCGTACTCGTCAAAGTCCGTAACCCTGCTGCGCCTCTTGGTGTTGCATCGTGTGGGTGACTTTTGCATTCTGCCTGGCCCCAGTCACGGTCCCGTTCCATCAGCCGTGTTTCTCTCTCCCTCCCTCTCACACAAACTCTCTCGCGTGCCTTCTTTTCTTGCTTTCGTGCTGTGTTGTGTCTCCCTAACCATCCATGACAAACAGCATCTACTGTAAGCGCCAGGCAGGCAGGCAAAGTGGCGAGCGTCGTTCCCGTCTCTCAGCTCAGCGTTACATGGCCAACATGCACAACTGACGACGAGGGCCCTTTTATGGCCCACAGATCTCTCTCATTGGACCCCCCACCGGCCGAGGCTTTGGCGCATCCTCTGATCATGCACCAACTCGCTTACAAGACCTGCATAGCCTGTATTCAGCATGGGACTGGACGGCAGATATCGCGCACGATGTCGACAGATGCGGTGGTCTGAGCGTGAGATCGCCCTCGGTGGGGGGAGACTGGGCTGTTTCTCCTCACCTTTTTGCCTCGGGATCTTCGTGGCTTTGGCCCCCAAAAGACCAAAAACAGCATACACTCGGCTGTCCGGAGGCTTTCTTGGAAGGAATGCCGGATAAGGATCTTGGAAGGATGCTGATGCCAGACGCGCGGCAGTACGTGGACGAAAGACGAAGGCCAATTCTCTGGGAAACTCCTCTATCTGATCTCGGCATCTGAAGGTAATAGTGATAGTAGAGCATCTTAACGCCGTCGGGAATTATTGACCACAGATCTCCCACTTCCAGCAAGGGTGAATAATAACTGTAGCCGTATCCTGCCCTGGATTCTCCCACATCCCTGACCTTGACAAACAAAAACAACCTTAGATGGACGCAAGCTGAAGAGTTCAACCCGCTCGCTTACTACAAATGATGCCACGTTTTGGAGCGACAGTGCTGTGGACTGCATTTCCATCAAGGTCCCATCTATGGCACCTTGTCTCTGCCCTGAATGTCACTTCGCCCCCCCTTAGAATACTACCTACACAAAAAGAATGACTATCCTCTAACGAATCAATGCCCGCACTCCCTTTGTTGTAAGCTTTGGAAGGGGGATCAAAAAGTCATGTGCTTGTTTGACATCGCTCTCGTCGGTCTCGTACAGCTCCAGCTTGGGGCCGTTAGGACGATATAGAACTGCCAAAATAAGACTCATCTCCGCCATGGCCAGGCTGTTTGGACACATTGTGTTAGCTTTCTGCCAGTACGACTATAACCCGCGAGGGGGAGCGATAGGAGCTGCTTACTTCATTCCCAGACAATTCCTCGATCCGCGGCAGAAGGGCACGTACGACCGATGCATGGCCGGAGTCACATCGTGAATCCACCGCTCGGGTATGAACTCGCCCGGATTGGGGTAGACCTGAGGGTCTGAGTGCATCAGATAGGCAGACATGCCCACGGGGACCTGTGTGGTCTCGATTAGCCACTGTTACCTTGACGCGGAATACGGATGGTAGTGCCATCAAGGGCACAGAAGGTGGTCAGACTGCCTCACCCCAATCGGTATCACCCAGTCCTTGTACTGGAGTGGTTGGTCGGGAAATACTCTCGGCAAGCGGTGCATGACGCCATAGCTGAGCCTGTTTACACACAAAAATGTCAGAAACGGCGATTCTCGTTGGGCTCATTCGTCCACGTACCTGAGGGACTCCTTGATGATTCCCTGTAAGAGCGGCAGCTGCTCAAGCTCGGCCCAGGTAGGAACCTGCTGGGGCCAGTTGGCCATCGGCTCCCGTAGCTCAGCCTCGAGCTTGCTTCTCAACTCTGGCCGGGAGAGGATATAGTAGGAGGCAAAGCCGATAGTGCGTGCCGTGCTTGCAGTGCCGCCGCCAAGCAGGACCTGGGCTTCCTTGGCCAGTCGTTCCTCGGTCCTCTCCTCCACCGGCATGTCACTGTTTGCAATGTGTCGGAAGATGGAGATGTCGTTGGCGTCCTTTTCGGACTTGTCCCTGTTTGCAATGCGGATTTGTTCCAACGCTCGCTGAAAATCTCGTTAGAACTGGTATGGCTCAAGGTAATCTGTGCACTCACTTGGCGGAAGATGTTGAACATTTGCCCTTTCGGGTATATCTTGAGCAACAGGCTTTCGGGGAGTAGGCTCAGGATTCTGTTCATCATGTCAGTTTCCGCTAACTATTGACCCAGAACGTAAAACGTACTGAATAATCTGAGGAAACCCTGTAAACAGCGGGATGGATCGCACAATTGCGTGGATGACATCGTACCTGAAACGGCAGCATAATTAGCACTGGTTTCGCGTGGAATGGGTGTGAAAGCATACCAGTCAGAAGCAAAATCCTGCGAATCGAGAAAGCGGTCGCCATGGGAGCCTCTGTCGTCGGTGCCAAGGCAAATCCTTCCGATGATATCGCCCGAAAAGGCAGAAAAGGCATGGTCTAGCCGGATGACCGAGTTTGTGCCTTCGAGCTCTCTGAAGCGGGACTCGAGGTGCAGGGCCACCTCGGCGAGCATGGGCTGCAATCTCGTGATACCTTTGCGCGAGAAGAAGCCCTCCATGGGCTTTCTTCTCTTTCTGTGCAGGTCGTGATCTGTGGTGAGCAGATGGGAGCCTATGGCAAAAGTTTCAGCAACTAAACTCTCTCTCTCTCTTCAGAATGGACAACCGGCCTCACCATCAAAGTCGATGCCCTTGCAAAAGACATCGTAGCTCTCGGTTCGTCGCTTGCTCTCCGTAACATAGACCTCGTTGTAAAACTCGGGATCATGAATAGAGAGCTCGTCCGGATTCACACGGACGATAGGGCCTGGAGTTTAAAGAGATCAGTGCCGGTACTGACAGCGAGGGTTCATCCCACATACCGTATTTCTTGTGCATCTTCTCGATTTCAAACAGGTACTTGCCGTCCAGCCAGTAATCATAGTAGAACTCATACCAGAAAGAGGCGGCGGCAAACTTGGGCCCCGGGAACTTGGCCAGCGGAGAGAACCAGAGACGGTAGATCGTGAGGTACACATTGTAGACGATGAAGTACAAGACTGTAGCCCAAAGGACGGTCGTCGCAAGGGGCTGCGACGCCAACCTGTCCACGATGGCTGACAAGTACATGGCCGCACTGCTTTTGCAGATGATCTTGAGAGAGAGAAGGTGGGATTGACAGAGGAAGAGAAAGAAAAGATTTGGGCGTGCAGGCAGATAGAATAGATGTCAGGTTGGCCTCGAGGGGAGATATCAGAACAGTACCTTGCCTACACCACATGTACACCACCCCGGCCTTTAGCAGCAGCTACTATACGCAGGGGCATATTCGTAGATGGTGTTGCGGAATCATGCCGCTGAGACGCTGTTTCGGGATCTCAATTGGCCCGTCTCAGGGTAATCCAAATGAATGGCTTGCTGCTGATCGGACGAAGCCTCCACGTACCGACATACGGGCTCCTTCAGCCTTCCCCAAAGGAATGGATCCTTCATCCCATGTGATGCGGGTAATACGGCCGAAGGGCCTTGCAGAATCGAGCAGAGATTGGATAGTATCAGAGCCAACAACTCGCGGGTCGTGGGTTGCGGCAAGGTGAGGGGCGTCCGATGTTGCATCGTATGCAGTATTAATAGGCTGCATGAGGTGAGGTGTGTGGATAAGTCTCAACCTGCATCTTGTGAACCTCGGTGGCTAATTCGGTGCAGCCAAATGCAGGACGCGCCGGGCACAGCCTGATAGGTAGCCCAGGGAGCTGCAGGTGTAAGTGCCGGACATGCTGACGCCGTACACTTTCTATAAGCGGCAGTCGTGGGCCGTGGTCGACTTGTCGACCAGATATCCCAGGGATCGCGGCGCCATATACGGTGTAACGTTGGGGAAAAGGCCTTCGTCAAACGGGGCACGGCGGTGATTCATGCGTAATCATCTCATCCCCCGTGGTCCAGCGGTTGGGCATTCCGACGGGACACAAGGCTGCCCCGGTCGAGGATAAAATGTCGCTGAGTTTCACCCAATGCTGGGCTCCGGCATATAAGGTAACAAGGTATCTTCAAATTGCATCACCCTGTATCATTGGTCCACCATTGTGCAGATAATACTACAGACGATACCGTCAGAAACCATGGAGTACCGCTACTCAGAGATCATCGATCCCAATGTCTATGAGACACATGGGCTGGACAATGGCATTGCTCTCCGAGGGCACAAGGAGCCTATGAAGGAAGTCCGCGGGGCACAGCGAGCTCAAGGCGACTGGTCCAAGCATGTAAAGCCACTCGGCGACTACAAAGGCGGCCTCGGGGATCGTTTTGGCTTCATGCAGGTGACTGTTCCGGAATGCTTGCCAGAGAGGCTCGAGATCATCTCGTATGCCAACGAGTTTGCGTTCATCTACGATGGTGAGTTATTGCTTCACTCTGACATGGCGTAACCGGCCAATTCTGGTAGCGCTAACTGTCTTGTTAAGACGAAATGGAAAACATGGACCTTGAGAACATCTCAAAGGCACAGCCAGGCATCCTCGAGGCCTTTTCTGGAAAGGGCGTTCTCGACAGCAGGACGGACAGCAGATCACGCCCCGAGAAGCGGCTTCAAGCACAAATCTTGAAGGAGATGCTAGCCATTGACCCCCCGCGGGCCATCACGTCCATGAAGGCGTGGGCGAGATTCGTGCAGCTCGCATCTCAGACCAGAGAGTCGCCGTTCCGTACGTTGGCAGAATACGTTCCCGCGAGGGTGATTGACGCTGGCGAGTTGTGAGTCTCAATATTTCCAAGCCGCGGAAGCACATGCTGACTTTGGATATCAAGGATCTGGTTCGGAACGCTGACCTTCGGGATGGCCCTGACGATCCCGGACGAAGAGTACGACCTCTGCATGGAGCTGGCCCGGCCTGGATACGCCGTCCTGGGCCTCACCAACGACCTGTACTCGTGGGAGAAGGAGCGGCAGGCAGCCGAGAGGGCGGGCCAGGACTATGTCTTCAACGCCATCTGGGTCATCATGAACGAGCAGCAGGTCAGCGAGGAGGAGGCCAAGGCCATCTGTGCCGAGGAGATCCGGCGGTATGCGCGAGTCTTCTGCGAGAATGTCGACGAGACGAAGCAGAACCTGGCGCTGTCGCGGGATCTCCGCGCGTACGTCGAGGCCGTCATGTACAGCTGCAGCGGCAACCTCGTCTGGAGCATCTACTGCCCGCGATACCACGAGCTGTAGGCAGGGGAGGAGGATTGCGTAGGACTCGTGCTCAGGCGTCTGTATGTATATGCTTGTACGGCGGGGAGTAAGAAGAGGGTGGTAGTGCAGCAGCCTGCGGTTGGATTTGGCGTTGCAGATAAGGCCATGACTGGCCCGAGCAGGTAGCGGTACGGCAGGGTAGAGTGAATGCTGCGCCCGATAAAGTACATGTACGGATCTGCATGGAGACGGCTCGTAGGGAGTACCTCGTGTGGCCCGCCTTCACGGCAGGCGATGTCTGCGGTTTCCAATTAAAGTTGAGGTAGACAGAACCATGTGGAGGAGCGGTGGGTACGGGAAGCATCGATCCCATCCCCCACCTTGCCGGTACCTCTGCGTACCTGCACATGGAATGAACTGCCGGCTGCCCTCAAGTGCCTCTACTTTGCTCTACCGGCCGGCGTTTGCACAGCATCAGGTCACGTCAAGTCACATCACAGCCTGAAACAGTCCCTCACTGAGTCCTTTTCTTCTTTCTCTCTTTCGTGCAGAGTGACTCTGGAATGCACATGATTCGACCGGATGCACTTGGACGGAGTCGTGCTGCAGTTCCCCCTCATTCACTGTCCAACACGACAATATCCCTGCTGATGCGGGTATAAGAGGTTGGTGTTGGCCGCTCGCCGCTTGGATGGGCAGATTGCGCAGGATTGTGTGATTTCGAGGCATTCTCTCCTTTTCATCTGGCTTCAGGTTTTCTTCTTTCTGTCGCTCATCAAGTCTTGATTACGAGACACATTGCCTACAGAATCCATCTCTCCCACCACCATCACCATCGCTAATCCATCACCGTCGCTTCAACTTTGCCAACGCCACAATGGGAGCCCAGTGGTCGCAGTTCTTCCCCCCCAAGCCAACATTCACAGAGGCCAACGTGGATAATCAAGAGGGCAAGGTCTTCATCGTCACCGGCGGCGCCTCTGGCATTGGCCTTGAGCTCGCCCGGATTCTGTACCTCAAGAACGCAAAAGTCTACATTGCGACGCGCTCTGAGGAAAAGGCTCGCCAGGCAATCGCCGACATCCAGGCTTCTGGTAGCTCCAACGGCAGCCTCGAATTCCTGCATCTGGACTTGGCCGACCTGGCCAGCATCAAGGCCTCGGCGGAGGAGTTCAAGGCCAAGGAGTCCAAGCTCCACGTGCTCTGGAACAATGCTGGCGTCTCGCAGCCCCCGGTTGGCAGCGTCTCGGCACAGGGTATCGAGCTGCAGTTTGCGACAAACTGTCTTGGGCCCTTTGCCTTTACGCAGCTGCTTCTTCCCCTGCTCAAATCGACAGCCGCAGATGAGGCCACGCCCAAGGGCTCAGTTCGTGTGGTCTGGCTCTCCAGCCAAGTCATGGAGCTCTCCGCTCCTACCGACGGCATCGACCTGGAAGAGATCCGCACGCCTCCCAAGGATCGGAACCGCAATTACACCAACTCAAAGACTGGAAACTACTTCCTCGCTACAGAACTTGCTCGGAGAGAGGGCCCTTCTTCCATCGTGAGCGTGTCCCTGAATCCCGGCGCTCTCAACACCAACCTCCTGCGCCACGCGCCTCATCTCAAGTATCTGGCCTACCCGCTCCTCCACAAGCCCCGAATGGGAGCTCTGAGCGAGCTGTACGCTGGGCTCTCGACGGACATCGGCCTGGAGAATAATGGATGCTACGTCATTCCTTGGGGTAGGATCTCGCACAATGTCAGAGCAGACCTGGTCAAGGCTTCAAAACCCACTGAGGAGGGAGGTTCGGGAAGGGCGCAGGAGTTTTGGGAGCTATGTGCCGAAAAGACGAGGGACTACCTGTAAACGGACGTGATGCATGCGACAGAGATTGACTTATGAGACCAAATTGCTCTTCCACTTCGGATAGGGGGGTTGCCAACATTCAGGTTCACCAACTAATCTAATTACTCTACTCACTGACTTGGCCAGAAAATATTTGACTACGATCGTAGCATGATCAGAAGCATATGTGCCGTACATCCACTCCTAAAATCGTTGCCCATATTCTCGACAAGTTCTCACAGCAAAGTCTTTCTCCACCACTTCTCCTCCTCCTCCAGCCATCCCTTTGCACTCTCCGGGTGAGAAAGCGTATGACCGTCACCAGGAAACTCCACAAGCTTGACATCTTTCCCACTCTTCTCAAGCGACGCTGCAATCAGCCGCGCCTGTTCCAAGGGCACAACCGTGTCCTCCTGGCCGTGCAGCAGCAACAGGGGGGCCTTGAACTTATCAACCTGGTATAGCGCGCTGCGTTCTCTATAAATCTCGTCTCGCTCCTCGTCACTTGCGTCCTTTGGAAGGGCGAGTGCCTGCGTGTAGTGCAGCTCCAGCTTGTGCGTCTTCTCATCAAACTTCTTCAGATCCGAGACGCCAGACGCGCAGACTCCGCCGGCAAACGTATCGGGGAACCGCGTCAGGCACTGCAGCGTGTTGTAGCCGCCGGCACTGATGCCGGTGATGCCAATCTTGCCGATGGCGCTGATCTGGCCGAACCAGCTGGCTGCGGCGTCGGCATCGGCAGCATCGACGTGGCCCCAGTTCCCCCATAGGGCGTTGCGGTAGTCTCGTCCGTAGCCGGTCGAGCCCGTGTAGTTCATGGCAAAGTAGCCGTAGCCCCGGGACGTAAAGTACTGGATCCTCCATGAGAGCCCGGGGCCGGCATGAGCGGTCGGACCGCCGTGGGCGTTGATGATGAGCGGGAATGGAACGCTCAGGTCCAGTTCGTACCTGTCGCTGGTGGGTTCCCAGAAGAACCCATAGATGGTATGGTTCGGGAATCCCTTGGAGGAGAGGCAGATGAGATCAGGTTCGGCGATGAGTTCCTTGGGAAACTGCTCGTCGACCGCGAGGCGCAGGATCTTGCTGCGTTCTGGCTGGTGAATGTTGATTTTGTGTACTGCGTGGGGAATACGAGTCCCGGTGCCAACTATAATGACATGAGAGTCGTCGAATCGAGCAACGGCATCCCAGGCAGTGTGGCAGAGCACATCCCCATCAGCAGCCTCTCGCCACGAGTCATCGTGGAGGTCGATGATGAGGAGACGGCGCGTGCCGTTTGATGTGCCGACGGCTGCCATGAATCTTTCCGTGACGGGGACAAACGTACAGCTGTATCATGCCCGTGTTAGACCAGCTAAGCCACCATCTGGAGAGAAGACATCATTCAGGTACAGGAATTCTTACCTCCCCTCCAAGAAGCTGACTTCGCCCAACTCTGACGTCTCCAAACCCCTGAGCTTGATCTTGCTGGGAGTGGTACCACCAGGATTGAGCCTGAAGAGCTGACGATAGCCGCCGCTTTCCTGCGCAAAGAATAGAGTAGCTCCATCCACGCCCCATCGCGGCTCTGTGGTGCTTTCGCCGTTTCCACCAGCAATGTGACGGACACCGCTAATAGTACCATCCAGGTGGAAATCAGCGACATACAGCTTGCAGGCATCAATGAACAGTCCCGGATGGTTCCATTCAAGCCATGCAATCCTGGTTCCGTCCGCATTGGACTGCGGTATATAGTAAAAGTCGGCACCGGAGACGATCCTCTTGACCTCAGCCGTCAGGATGTCGATGGCCACAAGATAGTTTCTGACATTGGCGGCAGAGGTTTTTGTGTGGTCTTCTTCGATTGCGAGCACCCACGGGGTCTTTTTGTTCGCTTGGAAACTCGAATATCGCAAGGTGGGAGATTGGAGCAGCACGGACGAATACTTTGCGTCTGGCTCCAAGATCCTCACTGCGTTGTCTTGGTCGGAGAAGATGAGCCGTCCATCGGGCAGCACATCGTATAAGCCGGCGCCGTATTCGTATACCGTATTCTGGCAGCTTAAATCTTCAGGCAGGACTTCCTTCAGAGTGTCGTCGGGAGAGACTTGCACAATGGTTCTTCGTGCGCCGTTGCTCTCGGCGAAGTACGCCCGTCCGGTGCGTGGCTGCAGGAAGCAATGAGCTGTGAGGCCGAGCAGAATGGCATCAAAGAGAGATATATGAGGAGGCATCATGGCATCTTACACAAACACGAGGAGCTATGAAGGACCGGACTTTGGAAACAACAAAGTCGGAGGTGATTGGCGAGTCCCAATTCCCATAGTCCGACGAGATGGGCTTCTTCTTCACTAACATGGCGTGCGGCCGGTGTGGGATGAAGGCGGTACGGGTACGCATGAGCCTGGGGTTTTCTGCGTGTTGTTGTCCCGGATCAGGTCCCCTCTCACAGGTTAAACATGATATAGAAGAGAACGAAAGCTATAGCGAAAGCCGAAGAGACAAGATTGACTCCATCGCGATCAATCTTTCACCCATACATCCGGCCGCTTCTTATATTCATAGCTTTTCCGACGGAGCGAACAAAGATCCCGTCATGGAAAGGGCTTTGAAGCTATGCTGTGCTACCTACTCTCAAGTACATGCCCTCCACTATGTAAAGTCGAAGCACTCCAATGGGACATCTCCCTCCCTCCCCGCGGCTCGCCCTGGGTACGGCTTCCGAAGCGGCAACTAGTAACCGGATGAGATGCGGTGCTGAACCAGGATACGGAGTACTTGTTCTGAACAGATTGGGAACTCAGAAGCCAGGTATCAATAATTTATTTTAACGCTCATGTAGTATACACGGCTTGCTCCCATATTTGAGTCGTGGTTTGGTTTGTGAGAATGTTGAACTTGAAGGCTGTTCGCCCCCATGTGATGCTTAGTTCAACGTCGGTTGAGCCGCTCAGAAGCGGATACGATATCTTAGCTACCTATCGAGCACTCATGTCAACTACACAATGCCCAGCGACTGTACAGTTACTCATACCTGAGCATTGATGCCGTTGGCTCTGGGCCGTTGCAAAGGGCCTGCTGAGTGTATCCGTGTTCCTTGTGTCGTTTGAGGAGAGGAGGATCCCCTCTCGTGCCGTTCCTGGCACTAACACGCCACCCCCGGTCAGTTGCGTGCGCGTCCCGGGGTACCTTTTGCTAGCATACCTAGGTACGGTCGGAATAAATGCATCAACTCTTACATCCGACTTCTCTTCGCGTCTTTGTTGTCGCAAAGAACAAGATGGAAAAGACGGAAAGGACGGACATAGAGGTCTCGGCCTCGCCACCTATTGCCGCCGTCCCGCAGACCAGGAAGCGCAGGTCGTGGCATCTCAGGGCGGCCTGCGTTGCTGCTCTTGTCTGCCTGGCCGGGCTTTACCATCATCTCCAGCTGCCTCCTCATCCTCATCCTCCTCATCGGCACCACAATCACCATCATGATCACAACCATCATCACCATGACTGCAAGAGGCCGTCTCCTTATGGCAGATTCCCTCGGCCAAACGATCCCTTTCACTTTCTCCCATGCACCAACGTGACCGTCCCTCCCGCTCTCGATGACCGCCATCCCGAGAAGAGCTGGTCGAAGCTCTTTGACCCCAATCCCAAGCACTGGAGCTGGGGCAACAAGACGGAGGACCAAGACACGGAAGCTCGCCCCAGACACGACCCGTTTGCTGGCCGCGGCATCTACCTGTGCGGATGGCTCGACGTTCCGCTCGACTACACCAATGCCTCTGATACCCGCATCACGCGCCTTGCCGTGACAAAGTACCAGGTCTCCGGCCTCGCCCCCGTCCGCGGCCGCTCCAAGCCGTCCGCCGGCCACAAGAGCGAGCGCACCATCGTCGTCGAGCCCGGCGGCCCCGGCGGCAGCGGAACGTCTCTGGTCTGGCGGTTTGCAGAAGCCTTCTCGGAGCGCCTGAGCGGCGGCGCCTTTGACGTGCTGGGCTGGGATCCTCGCGGCGTCAACACGACCCTGCCCGCCCTCTCGTGCTTCCCCTTTGACGCCGACAGGGACCACTGGTCCATGTTTGCCGGGCAGTACCGCGAGGTTCTCGCCTCGCCGAGGGCTCAGCTCGAGGTCGCCGACGCCTTGAACGATGCCATCTTTGGCGCCTGCTACAAGACGCACGGCGACCTGCCCCGGTTCGTCAGCACGGCGTTTGTCGCGCGCGACTTGGAGGAGATCCGCAAGGCCCTTGGGGAGGAGGAGCTCACGGCGCACATGATCTCGTACGGCACGGGCATCGGGCAGACGTATGCAAACATGTTTCCGTCGAGCGTCGGCCGGATGATCCTGGACGGCACCGAGTATGTCAGGGACCACAGGCTTCTGGGAGGCTTTGGCTGGACCGCCTTGGACAATGCCACGGATGCCTGGCACGATGGCTTCCTCGGGGAGTGCATCAGCGCTGGACCCGAGCATTGCGATCTGGCCAAGCCGGTGGATGATGGCAAAAATGTCACTCTGGACGGTCTGGAGTCCCGGATGGAAGCGCTCATCACTTCGCTTATTGCGCGACCCGTGCCAGGATACACAGACTTCAGCGGCCCGTCTCTCATCACGTACTCTGGCCTGGTCGGCGCCATCTACGGCTTTCTCTACAATGCGTTCTCGTGGCCCGCGTTGGCCACTCTGCTGTACGAGCTGGAAGCAGGAAACTCGACGCTTGCTTCCATCATGCTCGAGCACTCGGCATGGGAATACGATCCCACCCTCCCGTCCCTTCCCAACAAGAAGCCGTCCACCGACGAGCTGACCTTTATGGTCATCTGCTCAGACGGATACGACGCTCCGCTGCCCGAGGACGGCCTCGACTGGTGGGAGTCGCTGTGGGCGAACATGACGGCCAAGTCGTGGGTCTCGGGCAACTCGCGCTTCTTCGACGTCTTCCCCTGCCAGCACTTCACAGACTACTGGCCCACGCCGGCCGAGGTGTACCGCGGCGACCTCAACAAGACGCTCAAGAACCCGGTGCTGCTCATCGCCGAGACGTACGACCCAGCCACGCCGCTGCGCAACGGGCGCAGGCTGCTCGCCGAGATGGGCAGCAACGCGCGGCTGATTGCGCACCACGGCTACGGCCATTCCTCGCGGGACAAGTCCAACTGCACGGACGCCATTGCCAAGAGGTTCATCCTGCACGGGGAGTTGCCGGAGGAGCAGGAGACGGCGTGTTTTGCGAACGAGAAGCCGTATTTATATGGCGTGGATAAGGGCAAGAATGCGCTTACGATTTGGAGTGAGCATGTGGAGGAGCTGCCGTATCTGAATCCTCGTCTGGGTTAAGCCACGCTTTCTCATTGGATGCACTGGGTACCTTATATATCAGAGTAAAGACGTGTTCATTTGTATGATGCTGTTCATCTACATGTAGCCATATGGGTATCATTTTCCAACGCGGAAGAGACATACAAAGTAAAGACGAGTAATCGAGTCGAAAGCAACTCACCTACCTAGCAATACCTGAAAGTAGAAGGAGAATCACAATAGTATTTGCCATAGATTTTTCCTTACCAGTGACGTAGAGTGTTGATGTCGACGTCGTGTCCGGGTGAGGTTGAGTAACACATGGCAGCAGTCAGTAAATTTCAGCTATTCCGCATCACCACACCCTCTCATGAACAAAAACCACAAGAACAAATTAAGAATTCCACAAAACCCAATCCCAAAAAACCAGAGAACAATATAGAGAAATGACGTCATTCACATGCTAGACAGCACAGAAATTAAAGTCGAGAATAACTCCTGGTACCTGCATCCTCCATGTGACCACCTTCAGCGCAAGTGATGCTGACTTTGATCACACGTTCAGAGAGTCCGTGATGAGCTGCGGCTCGTTCGACCCAAAAGGACGACGTAAACAAAGCAGATTTCTGAAACAAAGAACAAAACACAGAAACATTAGAAATCATATATACCTTACCAAGAAGACGCTCATATTAACTTGACGTCTAAGTAGCGTTCCACAAGCGCCAGACTTGATGACATCATCGCATACGGGCGAGAGATCGTGACTCTTTTCTTGTGTTTTTGAAAATCATTAGTGTCATAAGACTCGGAATATGTACAGTGAGCATCATGATATATATACAACTCCAGCGCGCCGCACCGCACGCCCGCCTCCTCGAGTCAAGCCAACCACCTCCTGCTGCTGCTACTGCTGCTGCTGCTGCTCTTGGGCTTTTGTATCCTGCTGAGCGCCTCCTCCGGGCTTCTTCGGACATCTTGGGGGGGACTCCCCTCTCGCCGCCGGCCAAGAAGCGATCTCGGCGATGGGGAGCGGCGGTATGAAGGGCGTTGCTGCGATGGTGATGCTTTTCGCAGAATCGCGGTTTTATAGTCGACATAACTTGTGGATTCAGAGACTTGCCTAGGGGTGGGGGTGTTGTCGGATTCAAGGGTATCATAATTGGTATTGTTGCTGTTGAACGAGGTTGGGGTATCGAGGGAGTCTAAAATGCAGAAATCGTCTTCCGGAAGTTGAGCGGTAGAAAATTCATCGTCTTCCTCATCCCCATCTACAATGTGTACAGGTAAGGACTCCTCCTTGGCATTGTCGGCGACATCGGTGGGGTCAAAGGAAGATCGAGTCTCCGTGGAATCGCACACAGACGTGACTGTCGTGTCGCCGTCGTCGGATTGAGACGTCTCGTCATCGTCACGAATCGAAGATCGCCTGATAAAGTGAGAGTCTAGGCGCTCCGAGCGCTTGCTGGAGAAGGACATGGACCGCGACGGCGGGTTCGTCGAGGTGAATGCCGGCGAATCGGCCGACTCGGATGGAGAGCCCTCAGACTCTGGTGAAAGGGGCATGTCTCGAGTGTTGATAGCGCAGGGCTCGGCGGTGATGGAGCCGTGGGGGAAGAACTCGTCGTCGTCGTCGTCGACAAAGTAAGGAGCATCGCCGGCGCTGCTGGCCTTTGTGCTGGTCGTGTGAATAGAATCGGCTTCGGAAAACGACGATGACATCGACGGCACGGAGCTGGGTCCGTGGCGATCAAGGTAATCATCGGGGAGGTAGCTTGCAAAGTATCGGACAATGGAGTCGAAGGACTTGGTCCGGAAGAGCTGAAGGGCGTGCTGCCACTGGTCAGAACCGATCAACTTCGGATTGGCAATGATCTCGACAGCGAGCGTTTCAAGAGACTCCTCGAGTTCGGAGAGCCGCTGCCGCTGCCGAGCCGCCATGAAGCGATGGAACTCTTCGGCCGTGTCCGCACGGTGGGAAATTTCGTAGACATCGTGGTGAAAGGCTTCGGGGTCTTGGAGGGTGTAGGTAAAGGTGTTGTACTGATCGTGGAGTGTCGTAAATAAGTCGTCCCGCTTCAGGCCAAACTTCCAGGCGGGCCACGAAATGTCGGGATCGTCCATGTTGCGGGTCGGAGGGTTTCTCTGCGAGCTCGCAGAGGGGGTAAGGTAAAGGCGTGTGTCGTTGAGGCGGTTATGCAAAAGGCGCAGTCGGGGTGAGGAGAGCCCAGGTGTTATTCGAGAACAACACGGCTCGCTTAGAGCATGGGACTCGCGATCATGGCCATGGCGGAGAGTCACTAACGAGCACTACTAGACAGTCACTGGTCGAATAGCTGCTCGTGTCGTCGTGATGCGGGTGCGATGGGTATGATGAATATGATGATATGGCGGTTGAAGGTGCTGGAGAGTGCTGGAGATGCGGCCACAACGACGTCGACAGGGCCCTTGGACGTTCTGCCACAGCAGCTGGGGGGAGGCGCGCGTATACCCATTGCCCCCGGCGCCCGATCGTGAGGCCATGGCAGCCTGAGGCATTCACGCTGCCCTGCACCTGGCCTCCACCTGCGCAGCGTTGGTTGGCTACTGGTCTCGGCTGCGGCAAGCACTAGATCCGATCTGGACTAGCCCACTCCTAGCGCTGCACTAGGGCGTCAGAGGACACCAACCTATCCAACCAAGACACCAATCAGGCTGCGGTGGCTGAATTGGAAAAAGCTTGGGCTGATGCGCTATTCCGGCTGATTCTCAGGTTGCGCAGCAGCAACTTGTTCCATTTCTCTTCTGCGGTGTTTCTTCCTTTGTCTTCGGACACGACGAGTGATTGGGCGTCTTGTTTATCATCACAAGCAATGTTTCTCAGTACTGCAATCATTGATGTACATGCAGATACTGTGTCATCAAGAGAACTCGCCCATTCTTCTCGCTTCGACTTCTTCTCCTTCTTCTCGCCTTTCATCTCGCCTTTGTGCTGCTGAGATGATGATGTGATCGTGCGTTTCCAAGTGCCAAACATACACACATTCTCGCTACTCCTTCATGCGGCCAGCACATGGATCACCCCCTCGCTGCTGTTCTCGACCAGCATCCCTGTCTCTGCCCAATCGCCTCAGCTACAGTGGCCTCCGCTCACACCACACTGTCCAGCTGGTGCGGCGACATGCTGGCAGACCCTGGTCGAGAGAGGAAATTTCTGCTCAGAGGATGACGCTCCTACAAGTTGGTACCAATGGCCTGCCCATCGCTTCCGGACGGCTGTGGCTGGTGTACCCTTGCGCCATCAGTTGCGAGCAGCTCTCTGCGCCACCGTGGTAGAGTGGTAGAGGTTCGCTCAACATGCTTTTTCTCGAGCGCCCGCAGCAACACGAGACGCTGAGCCTGAAGATATTTGGCTGTCACGCTGACTTGCGGCTGACTCGAAGCGTGAGAAGAGTCGCATTCCTCCAGGCAGCTGAGACAACCCTCCAACAGGAGGAGTCGGCCTGCGACTGATCAGGAGGACGCCGTGAGCGTCTTGCATACCAACTCAGTTTGACACGGTCTTGGCTGGATCCCCCAAGTGGTTATTTACGGTCACTCGCACCACTCTGACCAAAGCTTGTTGTGAGGCTCTTTCCATCGAGTCGGGCTCTCTGGACGCATCACGTGTGGACGAGTCAGCGTCGACGCAACTGTTGCTCTCATTCTCTCTTCCTCTTCCTCGTGAGATGGCAGTTGTTGGTGGCATCACGGCAGCTCGCGTGAGAGAGTGTCCGGTGAGTTGCTCGCATGCAATATGCTTTCGTCATTGACTGCTACTGAGCTTCCTGATGATTCTGTCGTTTACCGCTGTGACAGCGTGAGAGGAATGATGAACGAATTCTGAACAGGCTGTTGCGGTGTTGCTATTTCCAACAGGCTGAACATGTTGCAATACTTCCAGCAGCTCCCATGGAATGAACGCAGATAGCCGAAAGGTCTCTGCACAGCAGTTGCTGCCGCAAGGGATACCGTTCGGCCTATCGTCAGCATCTGGGACGTCTGTCGTGCTCTGTCCACTATCGAGCGCGGATGAGGCGCAGCTTGAACAAGGGAGCGCGCACCGCCTCATCCATCGCCTTGCCAGGGTCCTTGTCTATTACCAATCCTGCCTTGCCTGCCTCTATCGTACTCTGTGCAGAGGCTCTATCAGTTAACCAGTTACCAAGCACTCGCCTTACAGACAGGCTAAACCAACCAGCTGCTGGCTTGTCTCCTCTAGTTCCCGCCCTGGGGCTGTCCATCGCGTGCAGTCCCCAGTGTCTCGCCCGCGGTCCGCAAGGCACCCGGTGCCCACTAGCTTGGTCGTTGGTTACCTTTTCCTTCCTTCTCCAGCGTTCCTATTTGTACCTGTCCATGACTGTCCGGGCGGCTGAGACTCCATCACCAGGCCCGCAACCTCGTCTTGCACTCTGGCCATCTGACACTGGCTACCATGACCAGACCCTGATATAGCGCTTCAGCTGCTGGCTCCTTGCATTTATTGTGCGTCTAGGCAATAGCTGGCCTCTTTTCGCTCTCCGTTTTCAACTTGACCCTACCAACATTATACTGCTGTGTCTTTGCTGGTTGTGACACAGATTTGCACAACTGTCTGTCAACCCCGCTGCTGTTCTGCCTGCTGCTACTCAACCATCCATACTGTCTTCCTGTCAGCCCGGCTTCTGCCTGGACGAGTGCCTGTTGTTGGGACTGCCCAGGCTTCTGAATACAACAACCAAACGTTTACCTACCTATTTACTTGTACGCTGACTGTACTTCCGTTTTATCCACCCAACCAGTCTGCTTGCCTGCCTGTTCCCCCTCCACTCTATTTCCCAAGGCACTCACTTCGTTGCCCGTCGTTCATCGATCTCTTGGGTGCTGAGTTGGAGAGACAGTCACATCACCACCGGCATATGGGCCTTCGGCAAGGCACCATTTGCTATCCCCTATGTTCGAAACCAGGGCCGAGCCCTCGCAGGGCGTCTCGGAGGAGAAAACCGAGCCTTTCTCTCAGTCAGAGATCGAGGCCCGATTTCACGGCGTCGGAGACGATGAGCCAGGCATCCCTGCGGACCCCGAGGCCGTTCCGCTCGACGTCTTGCAAGTCGAAGATCACCACCACGAGCAAGGCATCCGCATCCTCGTGCGGCCTCTCACCAAGCTTCCCGGCGCCCGCTCCGTGAGTCCCGGCAGCGACAATTGCCAGTGGCTGGCTCTGCGCGCCGAGGTGGCCTCCTCGGACAAGCCTGAGCACAAGGTCCTGGCTGTGACTCAGACCTCCAAGGACATCAAGTTCTCCGTTAGGATACCCGGATCTACCCAGGACGACCTGTCACGACCACCACTGTGGTGTGAGCTCTATTACGATCCCGCCAGCGACAAGGTCATCTTCCTCAACCGGTCGGATGTGCCCATACTGCTCGGCCGTGTGTCCCATGTTGCCGCCGCCGCCAGTCCTCCCCCAAGCGAACGCCATGTCATCAACCCGGGCCTCGCCAAGGGGCTTACACCTGGCACCTTTCGGATCAAAGTGAGAGACGTTGCCGTACTTGATTTTCGCATTTTGGAGAAGCGTCCAGTGGCCATCTATCAACAGCCAATCTCATTGACAGTGCCCGAGGAGGACACGCCCGCATCATCGCCGTCGTTCGTCACGTCTGACCAAGTCAACGCAAGTATGAAGAGAGCTCTTACCCCGGAGGAAGACGTGAAGAGGGTGAAGCGGAGAATTACGGACGCCAGAGGAGATGACGGCGTTGTCATGTTTCTGGGACCAACTGACCCTCTCGTCTTCCCTCTTCCCAACAACGCGAGAGAGGCCAAGGTACTGGCTGCATCCGACGGCCATGCACTCTTGGACGCAGAGCAGGGCGAGACAATTGCTGTCAATGGAGTGTGTGAGCTGGACGAATACCACTTGACGAAACGCGAGCCCATTGCATCCACGGCTCTGTCGGCAGTCTATACCGCATCACATTCGCAGGTGCCCAATAACATCGTCACAGTCAAGGTGCTCAAGACAAGGGTCGCAAACCCAGACAACAAGCCGCTGGTGCATGAGCGGAGTGTCATCCGCCAAGCAGACATGTGGCTGCGAGAGTGCCAGAGCCAACAAGACTTGCAACACGACTCGATTGTACGCTACTACGGAGGAGATGCCAGATTCCTGAGTCTCTACATGGAGCACATCGACGCCAAAGATCTCACTGCTCCTACCAGGTGGAGAAACAAGGCTACGGACGAGTTCGTCGGAACACGCGAAGACTCTGTTCGGATATTACGCGACATCTCGGGCGCCCTCAACTACCTCCACGGCCGCAAACTCGTCCACAACGACATCAAGCCCGCCAATATCCTGTACGCGCCTGAGCGTGGCGCCGTCCTCTGCGACTTTGGGCTGACGACGCCGGCGGCAAGCTCGCCTTCTGGCGGCGGAACTCCTTACTACATTCCTCCCGAGTTCATCACACGCAAGAGCCGCGGCCCAGCCTCTGACGTCTGGGCGCTGGGTGTCACGATGCTATACACGTTGCGCTTCATCAAGTTCCCCGACTCGCGAGCACGCAGGCAGCATCCCAAGCCGCTGTACTGGCAAATCGCCCAAATCCACGGCCAGCCGGCGCCGCCTCATGCTTATAAGCAGTACGGCAATGGTCAGCCGGCGGTGAACCAGATGAGGGACTGGCTCACGGAGATTTATGAAGCAAGAGAGAAGCTGAACCCCAAAGACCGCTTGGAGCGGCTGGTGAGGGATATGCTGGCGCCGAACCCAGCTCAGCGCATCACCATGGAGAGGATCGTCAGAGAACTCTCGGGCGAACAAACAAGTACAAGTCGCTAAAGGGACGGGGCTTACACAAAGAGTTCACCTACGAGCTATTTATCATTTTTTCTTCACACCTGATTTTGGTTTTTTCTTTGCATTTTCATCATTTCGGTCATCGAACAGTTCATCAACAACAATGGGATCTGGAGTTTTTTATTTGGGAAGTACAAACGACATTTACATGGCAGATGGCAAGCGTTTTGAAGCGGGCACAAGATGAGACACCCACTGGAGTAAGCAGCATGCGGTTATACGCTTTTGGCAATGACTGACTCGAGCAGGGAAGAAGAAATTGACGACAATCTTGTGTTTCTTTTTTCCTGCTATCTTGCCATATTTGTTCTTTTTATTCTCTTCTGTTTTTCCTCCTCTTGCGCTTTTTTTCTTATATGATACCTTTACACTGGCGCATTTACTTGTACATATACAGCTTATACCCTTCTTGTACTATTATTACTTTGAGTTTTCGCATGGCGGCAATTACAGACGGACAGACGGGCAGACAGACCAACGACAGACAGACAGACAAAGAGACAGACAGACAGAGAGAGGGGGGGACGGTATATACGTATAAGGAGTTGAAGACGACGCTACTGCGCTAATATCATTATCTTGCATTTCATGATGCCCTGTCCTCGTATATATGTCTTGGTGTACTTAATCTATACCCTCATTCACGTCATATGTTCTCCGTCAACTAGAGACCCAGGCCCAGAGAAAAGGCAATCGCCAGACCAACAACCGTAGCCAAGACAGGCTTATCAGAGCCCATCAAGCCCGCAGCACTCTTCTCACCCGCCGAGCTCGAGCTGTTTTTGCCTCCCTCGGTAGCACCATCCTGCGAAGAAGAGCCGCCGGAGTCCGTGCTGTTGTTATCAGTCGTCTCGTCCCCGATGGTATGCAACACCAGTCCGTCCGAGGTAGAGCAGTTGCTGGGCCCCGTGGCGTTCTTGGTGAAGCGGATGTCGGCGCAGTTGTACAGCGCGCTGCCGGACTCGCCGCTGGTGACGACCTGGATGGAGGCGAGGGTGCCCTCCTTGATGGCGGCGTCGTCGTCGACGGGCAGCTTGTCGATGCAGAGGGTGCCCTTGCCGGTGACGTTGGTCAGGGCCGGGGTGAGGGAGATGTTGAAGTTTGTCGTGTTGGCGCCGAGGCCGAGGTTGACGAAGAGGTAGGTCCAGGGGTGGTGGAGGTCGAGCTGGAGGGCGCCGCCGGAGAGGGGCCAGTTGGTGATGTTGCCGGCCTTGTAGGGGACGCCGCCGCCTGTTTGTTGTTAGCACATCATCATGATGATGATGATTGAGAGATTTGGATATGGGGGTCATGATGGGGGGAACGTACAGGGATAGTCCCATTGGCTGTACTTGTCTTCGTTTTCCTCAGAGAGGGTGTCGGCGCGCCATTCGGGGTATACGACGGAGAAGTGGGCGGTGACGGCCTGGACGGCGGCGAGGCCGAGGAGGAGAGACTTGAGGGCCATTGTTTTGAGGTGAGGTGAGGTGATGTTTTGGTGAAAGAATAGGGTGGTGGGAGAAGGGAGGAGAGGAGGAGGAGGAGGAGAAGAGGGGTATAAAGGTCAGGGCACAGCTGAAAGCATGGACCAGATTTTTTGCTTTCTTCCCTGAAGAATGGGGTAGACAGGATACACAGAAGATATTTATATTGACCATCAAGGTAGTCGGTTAGCGGACAGTTGCGCAAAGTACATTCTTAGGGGGGCTACAAAGAAAGGTTGTGACTGAACCAGCCAGGGGTACCTGGATAGGCCAGAGGGGGTGGGTTAGTTTGGTACGGTTAAGCTTGTTTTGAGCATATAAGTTGGGCCAAGCTGGATGACGAGAGGGGATTTCCATTGGTTTGTTTCCTGCTGGTTCCCTTGTTTAGTTCGTGGATCTATGTTATGATCTGAGCAGATATTGCTGTTAGTTGGGGAGGAGGTGATTTGCGGTGTGGATGTTTTGGCACAGGCACAGGGGTCTGTGAGGGCTTCTTGGTGAGGATGAGAACGAGTGAAGAAGCCAGCCATGATGCATCCTTCATCACAGATGTTTCTATTTCTCAGCGCCATATGACAGATGAGTGTGTTTTGTTTCAATGGCATGTCTCACTTGTTGCTGTTGTTTACGCATGTCTCATTCCAGCCTCAACGGAGAGACACGGCTTCTCTCTTACACCGAGTAGGTACCCGGATCTGCACCGGCTGCGCTATGACTCTCGCACGCACTCAACTGCTTCATTGGTGCATATCACAGAACGCCAGGCTCTGTGCAACGACTCAAAAACTTGCTCAAATGCACGCAAGGAAGCGCAAAGACCCGGCGCTGTGGTTGCTTTCTTTCTGCGCCTTGACCGTTTCTTTTCTCTTATTTTCCCCTCTCATATCCTCTTTTGGACCCCTTGCATTTCTTGCACTCTGGACATCGTCCTTCTTCGGCTTAAGTGGTTATAATTCGCCGAAGAATAACGTGCTACCTACTGGTTGACTTAAGGATACATCGTCCAGCTATCTCTTGGCTTCGCTTGTGATATTCAGCTTCCCATCCTTATTCTTCAACACCCATAGCTTTGGGAAGATGAGTCTCCATCCTGGCTCTAAGCTTCGATTTCCTTGGTCGGCATGATCAACTCGTAGTCGGCCTTGAGACATCCGCCATCTTACCCTGAATTCGATCTAGATTGATAAGTTGTCTCTGGATATAGCAAAGATTTGAATTGACGACCTCAAGTCACTTTTCGACTGCATATTTCTCCTCCGCCAAGCCACTGTTATCATGCAAATGGCTAGATCTGGAGATGAGAGAGACTCGAGCTACAGGCTCAACAGCACCAATGTCCTCCCCGTCCGAAGCAAACTCTTCCCTCACCTCCTCTGCTTCATGCTTTGCCCCAAAACAGAGCCGGCTAATAACTTTCAATCTCTCGAACAGCCACACATCACTCCCATTTTTCCCTACTAGAGAAGATAGAAGAATATATCTCTAGTTCGCTCTTGTCTCTCGCGATATCACCCCAAATCATTACCTTTCTGGATTTCTCTTCCTCATCTGCTCGGTCAATCTCTCGAGTAGCTCCGAGTTGCGATGCACAGCGTTGTTGTGCTCCGATATAGCCTCGCCAAACACTGTCAGAGCCTCGATAAACCGATCTATCTGATCGCAATCCTCCTTCGCTCTGCTGGAGCTACCTGTAGCTTCTTCTTGGCTACGCGGCCCTCTGCCTGAGCTCGTTGGCTGCGTGCGGCGGTCTCTGATTGCGGTAGATGGCCTGTCCCTTTTCTGCTTTCGAGGCGGGGGCTCACAGGCCGTGCTGTGATTGGCCTCGCTTTCTACCTCGCTGTCCTCTGGAAGAGCCCGTTTGTCCTGACTTGATGGAACTGCAACACGCTGTCGAGGGTTTGCTCTGTTCCCGTTTTGCTGGTTGATCATCTTATGACCCTCTCTTCCCCCGTTGTTGGCCGCGGCTGTAGGCTCAGGTTTGATCGCATTCGGGGTAACGAATGTCTTAGTCGGCCAAGCATCTTCTTCGTCACTGAGGAAACCATTGGGAGCTTCGTTCAAACGCCGAGGAGCGGGCTGTGAAGCTTCTCCGACTGGCCCCTCGGCTCCAACTCGCAGCTCATGTGCGCTGGAAGCTGTCACCGGGCTCTTTTTTGCCGTCTTCTCTGCTTTGACCTCCTCATCTATCTTGACGGGCCTCTTGTAATCCTCGTGGAAGACATATGTGTTGAAGTTGCCTCTTGGATACTTGTCTCGGATGAGCTTCATAAGCTTTCGGCTCTTGAATAACTGTGTCTTATAGATGATTCGAAGGGCGACGACATGAGCCCACGTCACATTGGTCTGCATCATATTTCTCGCAATTGAATGATTTGTGAGTTTGCCGACGGTTGACTTTGGCAGCGATGCATGCTCGACAATATAAGGCCACACTTCGCGGGATTCAGCGTCCCAGGAGGTGTAATGCTCCAGATAGACGTCTTTCAATCTCTTGTACAGTCTCTTTTCCTCTGGTGTGTGATAGAGGCATGGTGGATAATGCGCTTCGCCGTCTGGCGCCTCTTGCTGGGCGGTTGTCGGAAGCTGGGACATGATTGCTGATTTGGTAGCTGCTAGAGGTTAGCAATAGCACGAGTAGTATATCGGGATAAGATGGTATTACACTTCAGTATCTGAATCAAATTTGAGATATTGAGACGCGATGTTATGAGCTCAAGAGTCCTCGAGAGTCCCTCGATTTTCGACGAAGAAGAGAGAGAGGCGCCGATCCTATACAGGAGACGAGGGGAAATAAAATGAGATTAGTGAACGACAGCAGGAGAAGGATTGAATAAAGGGAATAAGTGACAGGAGGAAGAGATTGAGGAAGAAGTAAGTAGTAGAAAGCAAGAGACAAAGGAATTATAGGTCGCCATTCAGATTTTGCCCAAGGCGGTCGAGATGAGGGAAGTCGCAGAGTTTATCGCCTCAGGTCTGAAGATTCTCACCTGATTTTAAAGGCAGAAAATATATGCGAGTTGCTCCTGCCGCATTATTTCACTCGAGGCCAATACCGTACTCATATCTAGTCGCTGTATTTATATCTAGGTATTTCATGATAGATGACGAAATAAATCTACATCAAAGCCGCCCCGAAACTCCTGCCTCCTACAATCCTCCCCCCGTCAATACATCACAGCTTTGACTCTCCAGCGGCAGCCTCCTTCTCTTCCCTCAGCACATCCTCTCTCAGCCGAACCTCCACCCGAGAAGGCCCAGCCTTGCCGAAACTCACCAACACGACCCTCTCCCAGTCACCTCCTCTCCCCGAGTCCTTGAGCTCCGGCCCCGGCTTTTCCAGACCAAGCACAACTCTCTTATCGCTCTTCCTGACGAACAAGTGGTACGGACTCATCACCTTGTCCGCCCACGGAATGCTGGCCGTGGCATGTTCACGACCCTTTTCTGTATCCGCCGTCGGAATCGCCTTTACGAATCTGAGAAGCTCCCTGCGCTGCTTCGTATAGTGAAGAGGACCCTCTTCTACTGAAGCCGTCAGCCCCTTGAGGAACTTTGTGAGAAGCGAGAGGATGTACACCTGAGGCGGAAAGAGAATGATGTCATTGGCGGCAACGCGTGAGAGAAACGTCTGCGGAGGAGCGAAGAGAGCCTCGGTGTGCTCGACGCCGCCATCTGGTGTTGGAACCAGCATCTCGGATGGCACGTCGGTGCGTGAAATGGGGAGCAGATATAGGTACATCTGAGTGGTGAAGCGCTTCGGGACGCCGACTGGAGTTACCCATCTCGTGAAAGGGACGAGTCCATCTACGAAGAGATTGTCAATTCACAGTCAATAATCATGGGAAATCGCTCAGAACACACCCAGGTCAGCTTCTGCGCCAATCTCCTTCAACCAATCCGCAAACTTGATCTGGCTCCCATGGATCCTCTTCCTCGCCTCGTCTCTCTCTTGCTGAGGCAAATCAACTAAACGCCCGCCTTTCGAGGCAAGCAAAATGCCCGTCTCTTCAAAGCACTCGCGAATAGCGCCAAGCCTGTACGCCGGACCATCAACATGACGATCCTCTGTTCCGGGAGCTGGTATATCGCCGTCGTGAAAAGCGTCCAAGTTGCCCCCGGGAAAGACGTGCGCAGATGCAAATGAGGTGGACGTCTTGACTCGATGCAGCAGAAGAACCTCGTTGGTAGGAGACAGCAGCACAATGGAAGAGCTCGGCCGTGGCTCGGGAATCGGTTTCTTTGTCGCGCCAGAGCCCTTCTCTTTCTCCTCCTTCTGGGGAGACGCGGGCGACGAGTAGAGACGCGTCCAAGTCGGTGATTTCGACGCCATGAGGCCGGCTGTCAGATTGAACGGGCGGATACACTCAGCGGCTGGTCTGTGAGCTGATGATGCCAGGCTGCTGACACGACGAGGCAACGACCTGGTGACAGCACATGAGACCAGATTCATCGGAGGTCTGAAAGAGCGGAATGAGACGCAGACAATCTGGAAGGGGGTGTGAGTGAGATACAGCGTGTCCCCGTTTCCCCAGTTTGGCTGCACGGGGAGTGGCGACGAGCCGAGGTCCGGTTTGCCGGCTCTATTTTGCGGGGGAAAAGAGAAATCAACCCTGCAGCCACTCCGTGCTCCGAAGGATGGAGAAATGGGGCCCGATCTCATCTCACGCGGATATAAAATGGGCCTTGAGCCGTGGACTGCGCTATGCTGCAAGGGGTCATTTTTGCGATGAGTGTCATGTCCACGACTGGGAACAAAGTTCTCCGTGAGAAAAGCGGTATATTCTATACGAAACGACAATATCCTGTGTAACATCATAAAAGGCTAGGCCGAGGGAAGACGTAGAAAGGGACGAAAAGCAGGAAAAGAGGAAACGGCCCACTGAAACTCCTGTATGCTCATGACCATGCCTACCTAGGCTCAAATCTCATATCCATCCTCTTTCATAATCGCTTCCTTTCTTTACCACGCAAATTCACTTTCCACAAACAACACACACTCTTCGACTCGCACCACTGCTTCACCTCCATGGTGCTCACCTCGCCGTCAAAGCCCACGCGAGTCAATTGCCCGCAATTTAGCCACGTTGTTAGATCCTCGAGCACGATTGGGTCGTAAAGTAGCATCTTCTCGTGCCAGGAAGGGTTTGCAGGGTCAGTTGTCCTCGGTGCAGAGGTCACGGCTTTGGTGATGTACTCATGGCTAAGAGGCTGATCTTCAGTAGGATGGATAGCCAGCGACGGATCGGTGTCGTCCATGACAGATACAGAGAGATCCACTGGCAGCGGCGAAGAAGCACACTCGAGAGACGGTGATGGGATCGGCGATAGACTGCCGTCACTCTCAGATGCGGAGTCTGGAATCTCGACAACCATTTTGGCGGGCGGTGCTTTGCGTTTTCCTGCCGTGGGTGCGTCTGCCACACTCTTGGATGGCGTCCTCTTTGCCCTGGATGCGCTCGCCGTAGTGCGTTTTCCAGCAGTAGAAGCGGCAGCAGCATCCTTCCTAGGCCTGCCTCGACGCTTGGTCGGAGAGACCGGCGGCTGTGCTGAGGGTGGAGGTTCCTGTGCTTCAGGTGTACTCCCACTATTCTTCCTCGGCCGCCCACGAGGGGTCCTGACCTCACTATGTGAAGCACTCTCTCCTGCAGCTGTAGATGTAGTGACGGTCCTCCTCGCAGCAGGAGATACGGGATGGTTTCTGCCTTGCCAGCACTGCTCTAGCAAGGCAATTTTGGCCTGTCGCGACTTGACTGCCTTGAAACCATAAGAGGCAATTTCTTTGGAGAGTCGAGCATCTGTATACAGTTCGAAAGAGGGCTTTACAGCCTGTGTCTCAGCCTGCTTTACCTCGCTGTTGCTGCCTTGTGGCTTTGCAGCTGGACTCTCGGCAGCTGGTTTGGTTCGTCTCGGAATCGGCGATCCGGTTGAGATGTCACTACCCAGCTGTATGGAGTCATCGGCGATGAGGAAGTTGGTGGCCTCGACACTTTTGGATGGTGACCCATTGACCGGCTCGACGAGGAGCTCACCATCTAAGCTAGTCTCGACTTCGTTGACGTTGATGCTCAGATTGGGCAAAGTAATCTTTCTGTCGACGCCGGTATACCCGAAAAGATCATCATCAGAACGCGCAGGCAAGGGCGGGGAAGACTTTTCCATCATCTTGCTCAACTCAACATCAAATAAGTCTCCGTCGACGTCGCGAGCGCCGGCAGCCCATAACCTCTTCCGTTCTGGCGGCTCGATGCCGTCACTGTTCACAGGGGTGTCAAGGTCTATATACTCGGCTTGATTAGACCGCCTCATTGCAGCATGGAGATCTCGTAGAAAAGTAGGCGAAGTTTCGACCGCTAACTGGCTTGACGTCCCAAAAACAAAATCTTGCCTGGCGACTTCTTGCAGCGCCTCTGTTGGGGGCAACAAGACTGGGGGCGGAGGTGGAGCCGGCTTCTTCTTCTTCGCGGCAGAAGCTTTGGACGTCCTCTTTCTGGGCTTCGCCTTGTTTGCCCCTTTCACAGTTGTGGCATCTGACTCCTTGATCGTGGCGGGTTCATCAGCAATCAATGGCGCTGGCCCTGGCGGCTCCGGAACCCTATACGCTGATGTGGCAAGCTCTGTTATGGTGCGCGGTCTCTTCTTCGGTGCTTTCGCTTTCTGTTTTGGAGGGCCCATAGGCTCTGCCTCTGGAGATGTATCTGCGGGTGCTGCAGATGTCATGACGAGTTCGACAAGCTTTCGCTTTCTGAATATGCTGGCATCTTCATCCATGGTAGTCGTAGAATTCTGCTGTAAATTGTCCGGGCACTTGTAGATTTCGAGAAGCTGCTCAAAGTTTTGAGCCCCTCCACGAGGCTCTCCCGGCGATTGTAGATCCCCAAGAGCAGGAGAACTCGGCTTAAGGATAGTCGTGGTCTTGTGGGATGGAGGAGTCCAGTCAAGCCTTCGAATCATGGCCGGCTCTAGCCTGAGTGGCGCATTGATATCATTCTCAACCCGCAATGACTCAATTACAGGCTGAGCCGGTATTGGTCCAGCTTTTTCGATTTCTGTCGGCCTTGAATCACTGGAATCACTCTGTGAACCGTTCACCTTTGATTTGAACCTTTTCCAGGGCTGGTCCTTTGCGGGAGAGCCAGAGGGAGAGCCAGACTGCGACCTGAATCTAGGAGGCGCTGCATGATGCCTTCTAGCCTCAGGGGTCCGTACGGTGGGAGGATCAATGATGAGCAGCGAAGTGTCGTCAGATTCCGTGGCTTTGAACCCATTAGACATTGATCGAGTTGACCTTGATGAAAACCCAGCATCCTGCGTAGTTCGTGCTCTTGTGATTTCCGTCTCCTCGTCAGATGAGATGACCAATGCCGGGTCGTCGCGTTTCGGTGGCTGATTCCTGGCGCCGCGTGACAAGATGTCTCCAATTGCCGGTAAGTCAGGCGACGATGAGCGAAAGAAGTGAGATTTCCGGTTGGCGCTCCGTGATGGCGAAGAGAGAAAGGCATTAGGAGACGCCATCACGCCAAGAGGAGACCTCTGAGATGCGCGTTGGCATCTCAGCAAGATTCCGCGCGGCAGGATGATGGACTTGCGAAGCTGCACTCATAGATAGAAACTGGAGTCGCCTGTCGGTATAGTATGCATCGGATTTCTTTGGCGTTACCGCTCACTAAGTGCCTTATGGCAGACTAGAGGCGTGTTTGATGTTTGTCCAAAGCGTCGGTCGGGCCCATCAATATCAATCACGCCGTCTGGAGAAAAGCGGGGCGCAACAGAAGTCGCGGAATCGCCACGATGTCACATGACGGGTCAGCTGACGCACAGAAAGCCCTCCCCGCCCCACGAAATTCATGGGCCATGTCAAATTTCCTAGGCGAATTTTCGCTGTATCCCACCACCACGGCCCTCGACAACTTCTTCCCGCCAAACGCATCCTAATCCGCCTCTTCACCACCAATACCCCCTCCCTCACAGCCAAAATGGAGAACGACCGTGGCGAGATCGTCGACCTGTAAGGAGGACTCATGCAGAAAATTGCTGGAGGAATGCAGGAATGCTGATTGTTGCCCGTCCAGCTACGTCCCGCGCAAGTGCAGCGCTACCAACCGCATCATCAAGGCCAAGGACCACGGCTCTGTCCAGATCTCCATCGCCAAGGTCGACGAGAACGGCCGCGCTGTCCCCGGCGAGAACCACGTCTACGCCCTCTGCGGCTTCATCCGCGCCATGGGCGAGTCCGACGACTCCCTGAACCGATTGGCCCAGCGTGACGGTCTCGTCAAGAGCGTCTGGAGCGCCCAGCGATAAATTTTTCCTTTTTTGCAACAACACGAAAAAAGACTTGGAAGAGGTACAATCCAGCGCCGAGACGACCATGCCGACGAGCATTCGAGGAAACCCAGGCTTAGCTAACCTGAGAGTAGGGACTAGCTCGGGTATGAAGGCAGGCGTGGAAACTAGAGTTGGCTGCATGTAGCAAATCCAATTCAAGGCGTTTTGGCTCCGTTTCGAGACAAACTTGGCGACATTGAAATATGCGACGCGGACGTGACGTTGATTGAAACATTTTCCTATCGTCTTATGAACACCCACCGGCTAGCAAAGTCTCCTCGGACGAGCGCCTTTCTGTTCTCCATGATCGGGGAGATTTTGGGGCTACTTTGATAGCCTCCGAGCCGAAGATGAAACATGTGGCCTTCAAATAGCTGTGGCGGTTAAGTCGCTCGTCATGGTACAGATACGGGTCATACATGTCTAGTTTAGTTCAGCATGAGTTGCATATTAATCTGGACTTAGAATTCTTATACTACGTCAACAACAACTCCTAGAAACTCGGGTCCTTCTCTACCTTCCACTCTCGATGCCTTCCTTGTACGCGCTCAAGGCACGCTCTCTTGCGCCTCTATGCTCGACAATCTGTTTCGGATAACCCTGCTTCTTCGCTTTCGTACCAGCACCTCGATTGTACGGATCATGGATTTCCTTGTTGCTCAGTCCCGCCAACTCTGGCACCCACTTTCGGATATAATCGCCATTGGGGTCGAACTTTTCACTTTGGAGCAGCGGATTGAAGATACGGAAGTAGGGCTGAGGATCGACTCCAACGCTCGCACTGAAGCCCCAGCCGCCATTGTTGCTCGCGAAATCCCCGTCTATCAGATGCTCCATGAAATACCGCTCACCCATGCGCCAGTCGATGAGCAGGTCTTTGGAGAGGAATGAAGCAACAATCATTCGGCACCGGTTGTGCATGTATCCCATATGATTGAGCTGGCGCATCGCGGCGTCGACGATGGGGTAACCCGTTCGGCCCTCGCACCATGCGGCGAAATGATCTCGGTCATAGGACCATTGGATATTCGAGTACTCTGGCTTAAATGGTTTGTTCATGCTGGATTTGTTAACACAGGTCCACTTGCTATAGTTGATACACTATTCGTTACTCACCAGACATATGGCCAATGGACGAGAACGTGCTTATAAAAGTCTCGCCAGGCGATTTCGCTGATCCAAGTTTGAATCCCCTGGTGTCCGCCGTCCAGCTTCTTTGTTTTGTTTCTATCCCTGGCCGTCCGAACACAGGTTCTCGAGCTAATCGTCCCGCTCGCAAGATGGACAGACAGCCGTGACGTGCCGTCATCTCCTGGAATGTTCCGCTTGTTGTGGTAGTCGCCAATGGCCTCGTCGCAGTACTTTTCCAGCCTAGCCATAGCTTCATGTTCACCGCAAGGCCACAAAGGACGAAGCGTCTTCTTCTCTGCGTCGCTAAGCCTCTTGTTCTCTGGCGCATCGGGAATGCTGCAATCGAAGAGCTTCTGGAACTTTGTACGCACTCCGTTTGGATTCCTCTCAGGCCGATCAAAAAGCTCCAGGAGATCCAGATTCTCGTGTATGTGAGCCATCCAGGCGCGGTACCAGGGAGTATAAACAGCATATTGCTTCCCGGAGCCAGTATGCAACTCTCCTGGAGGTACAATGCATGTGTCATGGACAACTTCATACGATTTGTTGTTCGCCGCAAAGTGGCGAATCATTTGAGCTTCTCGCCGTAGCTCGTCAACTTCGTATTCGATGTTGGCAAATAGATGATTGCTGCCCCATTCCTCCAAGAGCTCGAAAACGCGCTGTGGGACATGCTTTCTCTTATGCACTGTTTCCACGTACAACGGAATATCGAGGGCCGCCAGATCCTGCTTCAGGACGCTCAACGTTCTCAGCATGAAATCCACTCTGACGGGCGAGGTGAGATGAGCCTCAAAGTCTTGAGGGCTCACGATGTACATGCAGATAAGAGGAACGCCGGCTTCTTTCGCTTTAGCGTTGGCCAGTGCAAGAGATCGGTTGTCGGTATGTCGTAGGTCCATCTTGAACCAATGCACGACTGCGTCCTTGGGTTTGACTTGTTTGCGAGCTTGAGCAGTCTCCTCCAGAGCCTTGACGAGCACCTCCATGGGTCTGGGAAGTTGATCCGAGTTGTAAGCCAGAGCTCGAGAGTTGCTCATCTCAGGGGGGTAGAACCGCCGCAGAACGATGCCATTTTCCTCAGCTTCATGGGCAAATGGATGTGGTTGGCGAAGGTCGTCTCCATTCGCCTCATGCTTGAGCTTCTTCGGTTGGAAACCGTTGGCTCTGTCCACGGAAAATGCTGTCTTTCTTTTTGCACCTTTGAAAGGCATGGTGCAGAAACTGTATGCCGGTAAAGCAAACCGAGGTACTCGGAGCGACGAAGGTGGCTGCAGATAGATTTTGTCTGTGACTCGAAAACGACTTATAGCACGGATGCTTGTGAGTGTCATTTACAATGCGTGATGAGGGTCCTGGATCAATAATGAACAAGCTGCGGACGTGGAATGACACGGTACGGTCTAAGAAAGATAGCAGAGTGCTGCGCATTTTGAGTCTTGGGGCTGCCTCGCGTTTATCTATGACTTTCATGGCTGTAAGGGTCTTCGATGTAGTCTGCGTCAATGGCGTCTGGAGATCGAGACTTTGGGCTGCCGGAACTCGGTGCGATTGTGGTGGCTTGATATCCCTGCGTTAGACGGCGAGACAAGGCGGAGATTGTCGGTGCAGTGGCAGGCGAATAGGACTGAGCCAAACCCAAATATCTTCTTGCATTACGTTTAGGAGATTCTTCTCGGGGATAGCAGTCTATTCTGTGTCTCTTAGAAGAGGAGGTGATGATGACTCGGAGTTCACCTACACTGGGAGCTGAGCGTGATTCACATCATAGGATGGTAGCCTTGAGAGTATACAATACCTGACATCACTCACTGAGGGACATAGTGCAACTAGTGCACAGTACCTAGGTACGAAGAGCCTTATCACTTAATGACCACCGTCCACCTGGTCATCAAAGAGAAGGTGCGACCTCATAACGGTTAGATGCACATTTTCCTCCCAGAAAACATCACCGAGCATCATTCCCTCTCTCTCTTGATAAACTCATCTTCATCCCCCAAAAAACTCCAAGTCCCGTGAATGATGCGACGTCTCGACATCGACTCCGACAGCTACCGCCATCCGTCCAGGCCAAAGTGCCGGCTGGACCCAGAACCGCCATTGCGCTAACCTTTTTGTGCAGTCCCGAATCACCAAAGCTGCCTGGCCACCAGCAAGGATCAATGGTGCCTTATCGCCAGACCGCGCCGCCGCCGGGCCTCAAACGCGTTCCGCCTCGTTTCCAGAACACTTCCCGGTTCGACTCTAGGGCGTATTCTGGAGAGACAGCCGTGCCGAACTTGTACACGTTTTGGATGTGAATCATCCTGAGCTCAAGGCTACACAGCGACATCCAACGCCGTTGGTCCTATCCCGCTTGGTGCCACAGGGCGGACCTGGTCTGCCTCTCCCAGATATTGAGGGGCCGCGTCCGTCTCACGAGCTCACCAGCTTGACGGCTCATAGGCTACAGTTCCGCTGCGGCATAGATATACAGACAGATCTGTTGCGCACGGCCCAGCGCTCGGTGCAACACCGACCTGTTCAGTCCTGCTCCGACTACAGAACCCCAGCTTGTATTCACCGAGAACCCCCTTGCGGGCACACGGGTGTTGCCTCACAAGCACGCGGCCCTCTGGAACTTACGACACTCCTCCTTCACCTCTCTCCCACGGCAACATCTAGGGCTTTCATATCGGTGACACCATGTCTAGCGACTTGACCTGGCGGCCGTTGCCGCAGGCCACATCATCTGACATACCGATGCTTCTCGTCTCGGTTGAAATCGGCGCCGCCGCATACACCGTCCGGATCACAGACATGGCCAACATCTGGGTTGAGAGCCTGGACCGAAAGGCCATCTTCATGAGGGGATGGAGCGAGAACACAAGCATAGACCCGAGTGATACACCCGAGAATATGGCCAAATTGCTTGGTAGTCTGAGATCGGCCCTAGATCCCACGCAGCCGGGCCATGAGCAGACCTCCCTCACCCTGTCACCAGGCTCCTCCGCAGACGCTGGGGAGGACAGCCTCACACTGCTGGTGACCTGCCCGCTCCCGGGGTTCCAACCTCTCAAGTGGCCTATTCATCTCAACAAGTCTCCGCCGTCGGCTATTGCTACTGATCTCGTCTTGCCTTTGCTTGAGGCACAATTTGCAAGAAAGCAAGAGGTGGACTCGCTCGTACAGGCGTTGCAGCAGAAAGACGCAGTCATTGGCAAGTTGGCTGACAAGTTGGAGGCCACTGGGACTGGCCTCGAGCACGTCTTTACATCTCTTTCGGGAAGAAAGAAGGTGTCGAGAGCCGCTGCGGAAGATAAAGTGAAGGGGCTGGCGCCGTTCCGCCAAGACAGTTGGAGATCAAGCCTCAAGGCGGTCGACTGCCCAACCAATGTTGGCGATCTTGCGCGGAATGTCTTCGACGGGGAAGGACTGAACAGACGCTGCCAGATACAAGTGGACGCCTCCCCAGCTCTGGATAAATGGTGGCATGGTTTCAAGGGTGCCTCGCAGCTGGTGCACCGTCACAAGCGGCAAACAACTCCATTTGCGAAAAGGTCGCCATCGCCGAGAGCCAAGTCTACAAGTGCGGAGGACGACGACTTTCAAGTCCAGCCAACGCCTCCGCATCTTCGGTCCAAGGATAAAGGCTCGCCTGTAGCTATAGCAGACGATGAATCGACAGCGGATGAAGAGGATTTGGATGAGGAGCCAGCGCCGTCTCACCAAGCTCCGCAACCCAGCACAGGAAAGCCTGCGTCACGTATGGCCAATTTCGGCTCGGGTGAATCGAAACCTAGGACCTCAATACAGGATACCAAGGCCACCGGTTCGCGGGCTACAACGGCACCAGCCCCGGAAGACGATGTGAAAACGGCGTCAGAAGCCAGTGACGAAGAGATGCCTTCGGTCCGTCCTGCATCTTCCCCCAAGCCAACGCCAACGCCTCCGCCAGCGTCGCCTCGGCCTACCCCTAAGGTTGGAGGTCTAGGACGCATCGGCGGTGCTTCAAAAAGGCATGCTGCAGAGGCTGCAGCAGCTCCCAAGACCAAAGACACTGAGACTTCGGAGGATCGGACGACCGCAAAGCCTCCCGCTACAAAGAAGCTGGGGCATATCGGGAAGAAGGCTGATACAGGAAGCTCAAAAGCACCCGCAGCTGACAGTACTAAACGTGGACGCCCAACGGAGCGTGAAGAGTCCCAAGACGAAGATGAACCCAGAGAAACTTCTCAGGAGCGCGCTGATCGGAGGCGCGAAGAGTTGAAGAAGGAGCTTGAGAGGAAGGCAGCAGCTGGTCCGGCGAAGAAAAAGAGGCGATTCTAAACCAGCGGCCTAACACTTCGAAACATGCTACATCATCAATATATGATGTCCAACATGGCTTGGCCATGGCCAGTACATTGTTGGATATTCTGCCCACTGAGCTGCTTACTAGCGATAGTCGCTCATTCTGACTGAGTACCCGGTTGCACAATGGTTCTGGGTCTTTCCGTGCCTCTTGGGACACGTTGCAAGAAGCATATATCTTTGCAACCATAGTTCAATCATTACTACCTTCTAGCTAGAGTTGGTTAAAAGGTTACCATCGGTCAAACCCATCGTGCCCCCCTGAGCCATTGTATGTCACGTTGCTGTGCAGCGTATCAGTTCAACAGTTTCAGATACAAGAAGCACGGGTTGCTATCACGGTATACTCCAGGATTTTCGATCCGGGACTATCGACACACTGTCAATATCAGTCACTGCTCAGCACCTTGGGCCCCTTCTCGACAGCAATTCGTCGTGGCACATAGGCCCATGTCACACGTATCGATACTGGAGTGCAAGTGTTCTGTCGGCAGTCGAATGGCCCAGAATTTTGGTCGTGCCCGCTACTACTATTTTTCAAAAGAAGCCCCTATTTGAGTGTAGCTGTTGTCATTATCCAAACACTCGTGAACATCGTAGCACAGATTGACGATGCAGACGGTCCGAATATGGCTCAAGCTTTGACACATGGGTGGTCCAAGTAGAAGACGCACGCCGATGCATCATTGTACACGCCTTGGGTATACTAAGAACTATGTCTCATAGAGAGGCTAGAGGCCGTGATACCGAATTTTCGAGGTAGGTGGCCAGTACGATTTTCATTGTGGGAACTATTCGGCTGATTCTCTCCAGAGATTCTACTCCTACGCTCGAGCTACTTCATAAAACGAGAACGGTGTGAAGATGCTAAGGTAACTATGGCCCTCGCGTCTGCTCCTGGGAAGGCAGCAGAGATCCTGCCATTGTCTGGCCATCTTTCTTGACGGGGCGGATGCATTACACGAAGGCCTCTACTGACATTGGTTGATACCCAGCGGCCTCCATTGCGGTCGAGTACTTGGTCTGAGCTTCAGGAAATGAGGCGTAAAGAGAGACCCGTCGTTTGAGGCGTATGTTGCCTGGAAACTGCTGCAGAAGCTTGAAGAAATCAGCGCAACAAGAGCCTCCTGGCGGTCAGTGTCATTCGAAATTCCTCGGAGACGATTCTGTCCTTTCTCCTCCCTTTCTGCATTTTATTCCGCCAAGCATGATCGGCCGAGTCTATCTCTAACCTGCTTCATAGAAATTATGTGGACTTGCAGCGCTGCATCAAGCCCTCTTCACAACGTTCCGAAGGCGTGCATCGCGCCTGACTGCGTCTGAGACAGAGCATGGGATGTATGTGGTCAAGCCGTGCTACTACAGAATTCGAGCAGGAGACAGCAAACCATGGAAGGAAAAGAAAAGATGAATAGAGGACCTCGAGAAGATGCGACGGCGATGGCTTACGATTGGCTCTTGTGGCTGACGCCGCTCATCTCGACTGGGCGCGTACGTCTGCATGCACGTGTACGAAACGGGCCAGTATCATATCATATTCGAGGCAGGCTGCGGCTGGGGCCGCCTGACTCCCTACCTCGAGTGGCTGTCAAGTCCTCAGCTGAAGGCTAGCCGTACGGTAAACCGCCGTACAGAGGTCGAGGTGTCAATGCACATTGCCTAAGACAAGGATCTCTGGGTGGATGCTTGACAAAGCAGTGTCACCACATGCATGTTGCCAGGACGAGGTTGCTTCTCCAAGTCGCACAGCAACGTCCAGATGCGAGGCGACCCCAGGTGGGAGGATTGGGCTGAAGACTCGAAACGAGATTGGTTTTCGAGATGCCAGGGCTCAATGACTGTACTGGAGGTCAATTTATGTGCATTGCCTGTCTGCCTCTATCGCACTGGAATATCTGAGCTTGCTGCAAAGCCGTCTCTCTTTGCACAGCATGGCCGCAGCCGTTGTCTGAATTCGGATTCGAATACTACACTATCACGATAAAGCAGCGAGGATTCGGCAGCAACTGCATAGTATCACGAAGATCAACCCGAAGCACTTTTCTCTTAAGTCTTCCATTTCAAGGTTCGCAATGTACAATGCAGCACCTGCGTGTTATGGATGGTATGCCGGTGCCCACCCCCAACGACGATGACGAGACGTCTTCTCGGCCCCTAGACCGTAAAGATCGGTTAACGCTAAGCAATCTATATAATCCCGGCTAAGGGACATGTCAGAAATCAAGAGAGAAAGAAAACAACAGCCCTGGACAGTGAGAGGCAGTGCTGCATGGCCCTGCAGCCACAGCAGAGAGATGTTGATTCGCTCGATCTTGCTCGCCGGCCAGGATCGTGCTCATCGAGAAGGATTCATTGCCTGACATCGGGCGTCACTATGAAGTGCCCCGATGGGCTCCATGTTCCTGGATTATGGCAACGAGGATGGCCACTTGTCCTTGGCATATGCATCCTGCTCTCGAGCCGTCCGTCCCGGGGTGTTACGGTAGCAGTGAACGCCTCGCATATTTCAGCCCTCCGGTCTATGTCAGCCGCAGCGAGGAGTCCGGAAGAAGTGAAATAGACTACCACCAAGCCTTCGACTAAGCCGGGATGGCTTCCTTACTCAGCCAACTTCACATCGCAGCTGCACGGGGCCGAACCGCTACCACACGAAACCTCGTTCAGCCCCATTATCAACAAGAGCCTCTCCCCACTCTTCAGAGGCATGATTGTGGAGCAAACGAGCCGCAACGGCATGGGAGACGTCTTGAGCAAAGTCGAAGGAGAAGGAAGAAGAAGTTCGCTTGGAGAAGGCCTATGGCAGAGGTGGCACTCATCAAGTCCTTCTGATATGCTCTTGTGGGCCTCGCCGGCTTTCCACTCGCTTGGAATTCCTACATTCGACGGCTGTGACATCGTACGAATTCCAAGCCCACTAGTCTGCAACAACCTCTTCGTGCCACGCGACCTTCTCGGTATCTCTCTGCTGACTCTGTCGCTCAAGATATCCCCATACCGCCAAGGAGCGCTCCCAGCTAACACTCCTTTTCAACTGTTCTCTGCCGCTGTCGTCTTGCATGTTTATGCAAGCATACTACTATTCTTGGAGTACAGGAATGGTCGTATTCACATATGGAGATGAAGAGCCGGGGTCACGACGGAATGCTGTTGTTCTCCGCATCACGTACTACTACGGTACTTGTGCTGCCACTACTTACTTGTACAGCATTTGACACCAACCCGACATGCCCCGGTTGCTGTACACCCACATGATCGCCGGAGCCCTGATGGGCATGGGCGTAGGCAACGCCTGTCCGTGGCGCTGCTCGCCAGAGTAAAGTCAACGGGACGAAGATGCAGGCTAGTCTGGGGTTCTTTGGCACGCTCAAGGCAACACATGGCCAGTGCCAGACCAGGCACCACTGAAAAGGAGAGGCCCGCGCATCAGGTACGAGAAGGAAGGGGGGTGGAAGACGCAAGGCACAGGATTCAGCAGAGCGGTTTCTGGAGCCATGCTCCGTGCATCCGTCCAGCATGATGCTTCCGCCCGGGTACCTGAGAAGTATCTGGAACCTCTTCGACTTGGCCGATGATGTTCTCGTATGGATACCAAGATGCGTAGCGGTGAGGGCCAGAGGTAATGGGAATGGGATCTGCAATGCAATGCAGAGAGGGCTCGCACTGTTGGTGCAGGTCCAGGTTGGTTCCGATACTAGAGCCACCGTCTCACTTGCATGAGTTATGCCATGTGTTATCTATGCACAACGCCAGAGCGTGGGGCAAAACTCTCCGGAAGCAACGAAAGTGCCACCAAGGTGCATCTCATAGGAGAAGAACTATCCACCAATGACTGGGCTCGTCTCATCGTCGGTCGAGGCTCGATGGTCTACTGCAGGTGTCAGGTAAGTCTCTCCGTTGCCGCTAGACACCACTCTCATGCGAGTACGGCAGACGCTCGATGGCTGCTGGGGCCGCAAAGGCATGGTGATCGATCATATAAGTCAATTGGCTTAAGGCATGCTCGAGCTGGACTAGTATCACGGAAGTTCGAGGTTCCCGTACGGATTTCGATACGAGGAGCGGCTGCAGGCAGATGCCAGCAGCTGGCTCTACCTACTTCACCCGAGCACGTCTATCTGAGACATTCAAAGCCTTTGCCGGTTTGAGGGACTATGCCGAGAAGAGAGGTTTTTGTTTATACTCATCTATGAGTAGGCCAATGCTCGTCAGGGATTCCACCTCTTTCTTTCTGCGATACGTTGTTCTTCTCTCTTCAGCCTTGCTCTTCTTCGCTCAACAAGAGGCCATGTGCCATTATGCAGTTTCTTTCCTTTTTGACGGTGGTACTCGTACGAGTTGTACATGGGGTTGACTGTGGCTGGATGTTTCTGGACCTCTTCCCCGCCTGTCCTTGGTTCTGTCCATCTCGCCCACCATTGCCACACCACCACACCCGCCATACCGACGCACATGCCCATATCCTTGCCCCCGGGAGATCCTCCAGACACGCGAGGCAGGGCTATCCTTGACCGTGAGGCGTGTGGATGCACATGATGTACGTACCCAGCCTTGCTGCAAGGCTTGACAACTCTGTGGGCTTCTTTGCGCCATGTCCACACCCCCCACACCCCTCAAATCTCATCTTGAGACTCGGTCCCAGCAGATGTCACTTCTGCGGACAAGGTATGTGGGTAAGTATGACAGCTTCGTCTTCTTTCCTCTTTGTTCACTGTTGGCGAGAGACGTCGAAACCCACCGTATCGGGTCTCTACTGCTTTCTCTGGTTATCTCTCCACCACGGAACAATGTCCCCATGAACACGTCTACGTACGTGCTCTGACGCTCCTGTATGTACACTATCATACATCATCTGTCTTCACCGACTCTTGCAGAGATCCTTGTTGGGACTTCGCCGGTGGCGTGTCGTCCCTAATCTCGGACTCCCATCGCGCTATCTCCTGCTCAAGCACAGCTACAGCTTTAAGCATAGCTAAGCTCTTCTAGTTCTATTAGCCAGGGGCAGGTTACGTTCTTGATCCGATGTCACAAGATGCCAGCTGACGCATGGGTGATGAAGCACTGCATGTCAAGCAAGTACCTTGATCCTGACCCATGCATGCTTCCCGCCGGAAGGAAAGCAGAAGAAGGGTTGAGACAGTATGTGCATTGTGTGTTTTGTGTTGTTGGTTCGTGACAGGAACTGACGCTAGGAAGATTTTTCTTTCTTGGTCGGAACTTGCCGGCTTGGGGAGGCAGAAGAGTTCTGTTTCTTTGCTTTTTTTTGCCCTTTTTGTCTCTTTTTTGCCCTGTTTCGTTCTGCCTGGAGCAAGATACTGGCTTGTGGCACTTTGTTGTTACGCAAAGATGATCACCACTTATACCTCGTGCGCCGGTTATGAAGCCTTGGGATACGATACTGGACAATGGAGAAGAAATAACAGAAACAACATGATAATTAAGCTATTTGGAAGATAACGAAAGAAAAATCTATAGAACCCAGAAGCAAGCAAACCTTGAGCAAACGAAACAAGAAAACACTATGGGTATGAAGGCAACTCAATCGAAACAGAAGCAAGTAGAAGCGGCCGTTGCCAAGAGCAAAGAAGGAAACAATAAAAAGAAGAACAAGGGGCAAAGAAACAAGCAGCAAAAATGAAGAACTGAAGAACATCGCTCCACATGAAAGACAAACCTTGGAAGACAAGAGGAAACTCGAACACGCCCAGTTGAACACAGAAAGGCCGGAAAAGCAAAACTATTATCCATCCATCGTCGGATCCAAATCCCGTTCACCGTGCCCTTTCCAATCATTGTCCATTGCATGAACAGCGCTCAATGTATTCCAAAGACAGAAAACTCATGAAGGCACCCTTTTTCTTGCCAGAGCCATAGCAGAAATAGAGAGAAAAATCATGGAAGCAAAACTCCAAGCAGAAAACAGACGGTCAGTCAAAAGACAACGAGAACCGGTGAGCAAAATAGACACCAAAAATCGAAGAGGATCCAGAAACTCCCCAGCCACCAAGATCCTAACTCTGAATTCCAAGAGTGTGGGAGCCAGATCCGAAGATCACCGCCCGCAAAACAGAGTCCAGCCAAAGCTTCTTCCTTGGCAAGAAGAAGAGAGAAAGGTACCGAGAGAGAGGAATTCTCTCTCTCCACGATTGATGGGGATCTCATCCACCCGCCACCCGCATCCATACATACACACCCCCTCCCATGACAAGGAGCAGGGTATGCGGCGGCGGCATCATGTCTCCAACTGACTGCAAAGAAAATGTATCCAGCAGTTGTCCCTTTGTTCGCCCGTTTAGGCAACTTCTTCTTTGCCCACTCTTAACACCGATCGGAGAAAGATAAAGAGACAAGGTAAGGGTTGAAGAGAGAGGATGGGGGCGTGCCCTTCTCCCATGTGCCCAGGATTCTTGCAGGCGACTGTTGGTTCGCCTGAGATGGTCATGGGCTGGGGGGGTCTTTGTGTGGTCTGCATGTATGCTGTACAAAGCAGGAGAGGCATCGGTAGAGTAATAGTGACGGTATCAGTACGTACATCGTCATCCTTGTCTATGACCTCTCTCTTCGCCTCTTGAGAATCGTCTGGTTCTCTTGTACGTATGCGTTTGCCCGTCCACGGACAATAAGCAGAGGCGTATGCATCAAACACCCAGAAATAGCAAATCAGGTCTCCCAGAGAGGTAGATAAGTGAGGGCGATAACCTCGGAGAGCACAAGAGACGACTGCTTGAAGCTTGATGCTTTGATGCTTTTGGTGCTTGCTTCTTGTGTCACCCAGGCAAGGCAGAAGCCACGTTGAGAAGACGCATGGGCCGGGCTTCACCTCCACGGGCCACTCCGTCGTACAAAGTACCCAAGTTCCCATCTTCTCTTCTTTCCGAGTGGGAATTTCGTTTGCAACAGCCAGTGGCTGGGCAAGTCTAGAACCTTGCGGTATCAAGATATGATCCATCTCGTAGCCAGAGAAGTACTGGCGGCGCGTTGTCTCCGGTGTTGTTGTTTGATACTTCGCCGCTGCTGTTGTTGTTGCTGTTAATCTGCTTGAAGTTTCTGGTAGTGGCGGTGTCTCTGCATCTCCTCCACCTGATAATGGATTGCGTGCTTTTTCATCGCTTCCAGTTATTGTTATCGCCGTTGACGTCGCTCATGCTGATGCCCGCCTTTATACAAGCAACTTGTCTGCGTGTACTGTACTCGCCAACCCCGTCTCGGGCCTTGTCCCCGTGAGGGAGGCTGCGTGTGTATGCCTGCGCGTGCATATGCAAGTTTGACATTGGCATGCGGGACGCGGTGAACAGCAGGGGCAGGGGACCAAAAGGAAGAGAGAGAGAAACGTGTGCGTGTGTGTAAGAGTGTGTGGGTGAGCCCAGACAGATTGAGAGAGGCAGAAGTGAGTGTGTGCGTGTGTGTGTGTGTTGTGTGTGTCTGTGTGGCCCGTCATATCGCATCGCCAATCGGAACGGCAGCCTGGGTGTGTAACACGGCCAACCGTCCAAGCGTGACGCTGTGTATGCCAAACTCTCTCTTCCGCCCCCCCGAGAACCGGCTCGGTTTTCCATCAGATGTGTATGTATGGCTGAGGGCAAAGGTTTGTTGGATCTTCTTTGGGCTGTAATGAACATGTATCTCTGTCTGTCTGTCTGTCTCTCTCTCCCTCTCTCTCTTTCCCCCCAAGAGGTAACAACGTAGCAAAGCACAGCCATGCAAAATCAGGGGAGAAGGGAGGTACCAAAGCCAAGCAGGCAGCAGAGCGATCAAGCAAGCAAGCAAGCAGCATTTTAACATGGTGCAAACAGTTCACGTCATGCCGCTGCTGCTGCTGCTTCCTTCATATGCCGTTAGGACTGGCCCAGCCGACCCTGGGCGTGCCCGTCAGGGCCTCGTACCGCCGCAGCTGGGCACCGATGTCGCCACTGGGGTCCTCGCCAGGGTAGTCCAGCTGGACCTGGACGTCTGCAATGCCGTACGGGAACGGCGGCGTGTACAGCGGCTCTTCCTGTTGGTGGTGGTGGTGGCCCATGTACGAAACAGAGATATCGCCGCCGCCGCCGTGGCTGCTGCTGCGCGGTCCCATCTGCAGGCCAAAGAGGTCCGAGGCTGCGTCTGCGGATCCAAAGTCGTGCCCGTGCGCCGCCATCGGGGCCTGGATCGCCGCCGGGTCGATCCGTGGGATGGCGATGGGCATGGAGTAGTAGCCGTCGGGCATGCTCGAGGGCGGCGGCGAGCCCAGGCCGCTCTCGATCAGCCGGTACTGGCGCCCGTCGGCCAGCGACAGCCCCTGGCCGTACAGATGGCTGCGGACCCGCGCGTTTCTGGCCGCGTGGCCGCCCTTCTGGCCCGACAGCGCCTTGATCGAGCTGCGTTGGCTGCCCCGGACAACGTCCCCGGCTGGCTGGCTGGTGCTGGCGCTGCGTCTGCTCGCGCGCCGCCCAGAGTTGCCCTTGCGGTATCTGGTCGTGCTCTGCACGCCCTTCCCAATGGCGGACTCGGCCAGACGCCATAAGTTGGTCCGCTTGGATTCGCCTGCCTTTTCTGCACACGTTGAGGGCTCCTGGCCATTGGCAAGCTTGCGATCGCATCTTTCGAAGGCCTGTAGCAGAAGAGGAGGGTCAGCATTTCCTCCTAAGTATGTATGTAGTACTAGATGATGTAGTGAAGGAAAAGAAAGGATTAGAAAAAAGCAATGAAAACTGAGGCTGGCTCATGCGGTGGCCCCACGACATGGGATCCTTGAAGCTGTTGTAAGACGAAGAGGGCCGAAAAAAAGGAAAGTGGACAAGAGAATCTTATCGTAGCAGTAACAGCAACGCCACAAAATCAAAACGTGCATAAAAAGGAGAACCCAGAGGAACTCAAGACTCACCCCGTTCATGCTCAAATTGTGCCGGATGCTGTTCTGCCACCCGCCCTTTTCGTTCTTGGCCTTGGTGGTGTTCTCCCGGAACCACTGGTAAATCTCCTGCAGGCTCATGGTGTAGTCCGGCGCGCTCATCAGCGCTCTGTAGATGAGCTTCGCGTACGGCTCGTCGGTCTTCTCGTCGTGGCCCACGGCGCTGCTCGTCGGGACGGGGTAGTCTGGGACGGTGATGACATCGACGGGGACGGAAACGGGGGCTAGGACTGGCTTGACCTCGTCCCCGATCGACTCCAGGAACTTTGCGCGCCCTCGGCGCTTCTCAGGCCTCATCCTCATTCTGGGAGTCACCCGAGACATCACAGGCGACCGCGGCATTCTACGCCTGAGCGCTTCAGATCCAAAATCCGGCAGACGAGCGGGCGGGGCAGTAGAGTATCTGACCATGGCATCAGAAGGCGTCACCGACATGCTCAGGCCAGCTGAGACGTCGGCGTCGGATCCCGCGCCAAAACCCGGCGTATAGGAGGTCGAAGAAGACATGTCTGGTTGGTGGTGCTGGGCCGGCAGTTCCTGCGCCGACATGGGGGTGCGGAGGCGGAAGAGCGTCTGATCGCCAGAGTTTCGTGGATCGAACAACGCCGTCGTCGTCGTCGTATTCGGAGGGTATCCAGATACAGATGCGGACGACCATCCACTGGGAGACGCGGGCGACGTGGTGTAATAGGGCAGACGGGCGCTCCCGCAGACGGGCGAGTCTTGGAATGAAATAGTACAGCTCTGGATGTCTCCCGGTCCAAGGGGAGGCGACGGCCAGATGTTTTGGCTTCTCGGCTGCTGATACGACGACAGGTACGGGCTCATATAGGCGCCGGCGGCGGCGGCGTCGCTGCAGCAGACTGGCGGCGACGACAGAATCCGTCTCCCGTGCTGGTCTTGCAGGTTCTGCGGTTGTTGTTGTTGCTGTTGTTGATGATGCCGTTGCTGTTCTTCTTGAGGGAGGGCGCAAGCTGTCGGAGGAAACGAGCATGTATCAGGTTGGTGATGCTGTTGCTGCCCCTGCTGCCCGAAATCAGATGGCAAAGTCGAAAGGGCCGCAGGTGAGCAGCACGCCATCAAGCACGATTGTTGCTCCGTCTGCTGCGGGTGTCGGAAATCCGTGTAGCTATCCACCGGAAGCTTCCTCTCCAGCATTTGCAACGCCATAGATGGGAACCGGCGGGAAGAGAGAGCCCTTTGAGTGTGTGATTCGAAACAAAGCAACAAGAGAGTTTCGTATCAAAGGATAGCAACAAAAAGGGGGGGCGGCGGTTAAAGCCTTGTGCTTGCTCCAAAGGGAACTTCTTTTTTGTCGAAAACAACAAAAGCCGATAATGGGAGAAGGAGAAAGAAGAAAGGAGGACAAAAAGAGAGAAGAGAAGAGATAGTCTCTCCAATGTCGTAACAGCGCCGTCAGGGAAAACGGGAAAATGGGGGAAAGGGCCGTTGAACCCAAGCAGTATGTGTAAGTGGAGGCGGGCCAAAGTGTCACAAGAAGGACAGCATGGGACACCCGAAGCTATGGGAAGTTATGGCAAGGGAAAACAAGAAGCAGCCGACGGGATGACAGTGATGAGCAGACGAAAAAGATACAACAGGAGGATGAGGTTGTATAAGTCCGCTGCTTGTTCCGCGTTTGAACAAAGAGTAGGAGGAGATTGGGATAAACGGCTGTCTTGGCTTGTTGAAGTGGTTGGTTCCCCGGCCTTGTCTGGGGAGAGTGAAGCTATTTATTCGTCCATCAAGCAAAACAACAGCAGCAGCACGCAGCGTAGAGAGGCGGCGTTCCTGACGATAGAGGTCCTGCAGCCCCCGGTTCCCATGGGGTAGACCGTAGAAGGGGCCCTGCTCGCCGCTCTTCTGCCCGCGACCAGGGTCCAAGATGCTAAAAATTCCCGGACCAGATCCTCATCCCAGATCGGCTCTCCCGGGGGGGGTGAGTCCAGTCTTCTGCATCGTACACCATGGGACACTAGTGACATGAGGGTGCCTGCTCAAACCTTGCCCCCCCTCCCCCCTCTGTGGGTACCTCTGATAGTAGTGTGTGTGTATGTGCACAGGTGCATGTGCAGGAGGAGAGGACCGCGGGAGTGGGGGAGTGGACGAGAGAGGTCTGTGAGGGAGTGGGAGATAGACAGACGGAGAGAAGAGATGTAAGAGAGGGCAGAGGAAGGTAGACGGGCAGAGCTTGGGGAGAGCAAATTGTGTAAGTAAAGCTCCCAGAATAGACATCATATGCCGGTCCCGTGAACAAAGACATACCTCCCAGTACGTCTCCCCACGCGGACGAGGAACAATCATTCTTTGCTATCCCGCCCCAGACCACACCAGCCAAGCCAGACCAACCATCATCGAGAGCTGGCCCTGTCAACAAGCAAAGCTCAGCGTTTCTTCGTGTCACTCACCACACATCACTTACACGCACACACCCCCCTCGTCCACCCAAACAGAAGGCAATACCGTCAATACACGTAAGGGAAAAGATGAAAAAGGGCTCTGGTCTGGCAGGTTTCTCGATTGGGCCATCGGTACACCATCTCTTGCCGTCCCTCTGATTTCTATAGCTACTTTTTTCGAAGCAGCCACCGGTTACACTCTGAGTAACGTGGGCAAAGGCTCGTTGAAACAGGTGCCGGGTGGCCGTTAGATATGTAGGAGATATGGACCGGCCGGCAGAGCTTAGGCGATGGGACTTGTGCGACGGGGGAGAAGCCAAGGCCGGCCCACGAGGTAGGCAGGGTGGAAGAGAGAGAAACACAGAGAGAGAGGCGGAGGGGAGAGAGGGTCAGCGTGTGAGCGGTAGAGCCACAGAGGAGTCGGAGAGCACCAGAAAGAGCAAATCGGCGACCACGGGTTCCTCGCCGGCAGTGAATCATCAGGAGCCCACCAGGCTGGCTAATGCCGCCGTCGCTGCCACCTCCGTCGCTGCGACTGCAATCGCCCAGGCCCCATTCCATGCCATGGCCATGGGCCTTGTCTCTTCGAGAGATACGAGACGCGTCGGGACGGGGTCTCCACCAGGGGGGACGGTCTACTCGGGGGCACGGATAACCTCTGGCGAGAGCGCCTCTTGCCTGTGCCATCTCGCCGTCACGATTGGTCTATATACGAACGATGGGAATGGGAGGAGGGGGGTGGAAGGCAAGGGAAGGAAACGCGTTGCCATTCATGCAGCTGTACGTAGCTCCTCCTCCCCCGGCGGGATGCTACTTGCACCTGAACAGCTTTTGCCTCGAGTCGGCTCTCGCCCGTGTTTCCTATTGGCAGCAGGACATGGGGAGGGAAGAGGGGAGATGGCAGGGTGAGGGGGGGCCGGAGGGTAGCAGTTGATCCTAGACGGCTTGCTGCATCTTCCGCGGCGCTGGTGAGGCCAGATGCGATGGGATTCCCGCTGAACCACCGTAATTCGTGGCCCTACATCGACCCACGGGCACCAGCAGCAGCACCAAGGCAGGGGTCAGGCCATGGAGGGGAGGAGGGGGGCCCCAAGCCAAGAACAAAGGAAGCCAAAGAGAAGCTTCCACGCCCAATGTTCATCCCGTCCACAGAATAATCTGCATGGTCCAAGGGTCGCGGGAGCCGGCTCAGCACCTTAGGGGAGCGAGAGGCTGCGTTTCCGGAGGCTCGTGCCATGAGACAATTGCGGACGACAAAAAGTAGGCATTAAGCGAACTCAGCCGTGGGGTTGCCATGAGGGAATAAAAGAATGTTTGATTGCTTTCCCATATCCATCCCGTTTCGCATAGATTCTTGGTTGCGTGTCGAATAGTAGCCTCTGCAGCCTCTCCTCCTCTTGGTCAGGCCATGAGGGAACACGCCCTGCATAACTCGCATACGCACAACTCACGCGATTCCCGTCCGGCAGTCCTTCCTCCAAACCACCTATCTGTCTCTCTGTCCCTCTCTCTCCCCCCCTCGTCTTTATACCACCTCTTCCTCAGCCCGTCTCATGCCAGCCAGCGGATCTTAATTTGATTGTCGCACCCCGAAAGGAAGCGTCAGCCGATTCTTCTAGAACGTCCGGCAAGCAGCATCATGGGATCGAGAGGCGCTCATCCTCCAATCTGTCCGACACATCAAGCCCCAGCCCCTGCCGGGGATCACCGGGCTTCTCCAGAGAAAGGATGCTGGTGAACCCTTCGCGAAGCATTCTAGCCTCTTCCCCGAAACGGAATCTCAGCCACGACCCATCTTTTCTCGTCCATAGGCGTACAACGAGCAGCAGAAATGTGAGCGTGTAGCGTGTGTGTGCCAATTGTCCTCGATCAGCGGCCAGGATCTCGAGTGTTGAACATCGGTCCAGTGATCGCCGAGAGGGTGGACTGTGCACAATCATGTGTGAAGTGCCATGCACGAAGGTTCAGCCAAAGCCAGCAGAAGCCCGTCCATGGATGCGAATAGCCTTGCCGTTCCTTGTTTTTGTTTATTAGCCCTTGAAAGTATTGATTATCCTGCAGCTCGCTCTACCTGTCTCAAGTTTCTAGCCCTGTTTCCTCTTCTGCAGTGGGTCGAGGGACCGGTGTTGTCATTTCCTTCGTACGGTGTACTCATTCTCGTTTCGTCCTCTTGTCCAATTTCGCTCATCTCTCGTTGCTTTTTGTGATCGCGGTGGCAAGGTACGCCAGATAAATCCATATCGCTGAGGTCATAGACAAACCCTCTTGTCCGTGGGGGAGAAAGAAAAGAAAAGAAAAGAAAAGTATATGTTATAGACGAGCGCGAAGAGATGGTGCGCCATGCAGCTGTCGCTCGTCCAGCCAGTCGCTGGTCTATTTCCTGTAAAAGATCTGCATAATCCGGGTTAGCAATTGCCTTGTTTTCTGCACTTTTGACTCTTGTTCTCTCCTATTCCGCCTCAGAGACTGCGCCGTCTTTCTTCGTTTCTCTTTCTCTCTTCCTCTCTTGCTTACCTTTTTGAACTGAAAGTGTAGCTGCAATATGCCCTATCAGAGGTTACAGCGTTAGCTCGACAGGGTCCAGGATGCTAAGGCAAGGGAAGCACTAGGGCAAGACAAGGGGGGGAAACGTATCCGGCCAACAGAACCGCGCGTGTGGCGCGGCTGTCTGGGAACCGGGTGGGCATCCTTCTCAGTGGCGCTCGCAGGATTGCGGTTCAGACCACACACACACCCAGAGGACCCAGGCCCTGACCAGGCTTTGGAGCCCGTGGCCAAGGATAGTCAAGTGGGCAGGGAAAGCAAACCGGGTAATTGGAAACAAGAATAGAGAGCAATCGTACCTTGTCAAATGAGCTTTTGAAGCCACGCTCTTTCTTAGCGCTATAGTCCCATTCGCGATCAACGATGCGGAACGCAATGTCTTCGTACGGAGGGCCCGCGATGAAGCGGATCAGGCATGTGTCGACCTCGCCGGCGGCTGCAAACGACTCGCCCCGCCGCCTGCCGTGCTCGCGGATGATCTTGAAGGTGGGCGCCTTGGTCTTGTCCACCAGGTCCGGGTAGAAGATGTTGAACTTGTATCCCTGCACGACCTTGGGCGGCGGGTTGTCGTGGTCATAGTGCGTCTGGTTGTACTTGTTCCACTCGTAGCCCATCTGCACGCGGTTGAAGTACCGTGGCTTGCGAGGCGTATACTTGTCCGTCCACTGCGGGGGCTTGGAGCCGCCGGGCAGGGCCTCTTCAGCCGCAAAGACCTCCTCGTTTTCAGAGATTCCGCGGGCCGCTTCTCTGTCGTAGAGGGCCATTGTGGCCTGGGAGTCATCCTCGTTCCCGGTTTCGCCATCCAATTTGTTTGTGGGCGCCAAGCCGCCGGACACACCGCTGCTTCTCGCCGCGTCCGCTGCCGTGGATGTCGTCGTCGTCGTCGTCGTCGAGCGTGGTGCGCGTTGTGCGAGCCGTTCCTTCTTCTTCGCCTCAATCTCCTCCCCTATGCGGGCCAGCGTCGCCTTGGCCTTCCACACTCTGAGGCTCCGCAGCAGCTGCTCCCAGTAGTCGGTGTCAATGTCCTCGTTGGACCGCAGCTTGGCCTTGATCTGCTGCTCCAGCGTCTCAAGCTGCTCGTACGTCTTGGGCGCCAGGATCTTGTCAATGTCTTCCGCGACGCTGCTGACGACCCTCCCCTCGTGGCCCTGCGGGTCGAGCTTGGCCCTGCGATCCGCGCACAGCGTCCGCAGCGCCTCCCAGTACCGCCGGTTCCGCGGGTCCGTCTCCAGCACGTGGTACGACACAATGTTGGAGTCGAGCTCCGAGATCTGCGCGGCGGTCGTCAGGCCCTCGATGACCTTGGTGGGCGCGTCCACCTGGATCTCGTCGTCGGCCTCCTCGTCGTCAAAGGGGTCGCGGTCCTCGTCGACGAAGCGCAGGTTGAAGGCCAGCACGTCGATGGGCTTCGCGCGACCCTCGCGCACGCGGATGTCGGCCTTCTTCTTGGCCTGCTTCAGCACGAACTTGTCCTCATCGGCCACGAATTGGCGCGACTGCTCGTCCTGGCTGAGATACCGGGCGGCATTGCGGGCGGTCGTCGACGGTCCTGGTTTGCTGGGCTTGGACACGCGCGAGTTCGAGTCGGAGCGCGGCGCCGTGGGATCTCGACGGCTCGACGGTGAGCCGCGAGGCTCTGCGAGCATGGCTCGTCTTCCGGGATCCATTGATTGTGTTTGTGATGCGTCGTGAGAGTGTTTGTGGTGATGGTGTCGCGGGAGAGAGTGAAGAAGCTGCTAGAATCGGTGGTTGGTTCGCGATCTCCAGCCTTGTCGTTAGTCGCTCGGTATTTACTGCCCCGATAAGCTTTTTTAGTCCCGGTCCGCTAAAAAAAGATCACGACAAGGCCTTGACGTTGCTCCAGTCGATCCCTAGAGCCTCCCGCCAATTCCTACCATTCTCGGTAGCGTCACATGACAGCACGCAACTTATCACAGCCACTTACCCTAGACGACAGACTGTTATAGGAGGTTTTCCTTTGGTGTTTTGTTGGTCAAGATGCCTTAAGAAAGCGTCTAGCCGTCAGCAAAAGTCGAGTACTGAGTGAAGTGATGAAGAACGCGCAGTTTCCGGGGTAGAAGCTCCGTACATGGTTGGGTCTGTCTGTTTGTTGTCATAATAGACTGATCACACTGGTAGATTCCCGTGGGGTTGACACAGGATTGAGGACAACCTCAAAGTATTGCCGGTAATGTCTTTGCAGGATGAGTACTTTGCCCTAATAAGAGGCGAGACGCTTTGTGCTGAGTATTTGGGACGTTGGCAGAAGAGGTGTACCAGTATCAATTCGTGGAACACCAAGTAAAAACACCAAGAGGCAAGCCATACTTAGCATCATAATCAGGTAGTACTCATACAGACATATCTAATTCCCATGACATAAAGAATAAAGTAAACGCCCCATTTACCCAAGGGTATCGTGAGATAATGATTCCCACAGCTTTCCCCAGTTTCTCCCCTATATATATATCGGTAGATTGATTGCTTCCCCCTCAACCAATGGTTCGGTACGCATACATGGTGACACAGCGTCGGAACAAACCTCAAGTTCGTGACATCTGCCAAATCGTACACATAGACTTCCTTCACCTTACCATCCCGGTTTCGGCTGCCCGCCATCCATCAGGCCGCGGACGCTCTGGCTCCAGTCCTGCCAGTTAAAGTCAGCCCCCAGCATCTCCGCATCTTCCAGGTCAAACTTCTGGTTGGTCGACGCAAAGGACTCGGGCCAGAGATAGGGCGGAACGTGATGCTCCTCCTTGGATTGCTGCTGGTTTGGTGGCATCATCATCGGCTGCTGTCCGAGCACGCTGTCCTGGCCCTGCTGCCTCCCGTCCATGGCCATGGCCTGGCCCTCCCCTAATCCCACGGTCCAGAGCTCGGCCATGGGGACGCTGGATTGCGCCATGAAGTCATCCATGTACTCCATGGTGACGTTGGAGATGTCCATGGGTATCTGGTTTCCCCCACTGACTTGTGGCTGGAGCTGCGGCTGTTGGTAGGGTTGTCCAGCACCGGCAGCTACCTGCTGAGACGGTGGGTGAGCCTCTTTGGATACGGGAGGCGCCACTGGTCCTTGTTGTATGCCGGGAGCTGGGATGGCCTGTTCCAGATTGACCATCGCCCTCCATCGGTCTCTGACCTGCTGCATCCTGGCCTCGGCGCCCGGAATGGGATCGAATCGCGCCTGGGCTGCCTTGATCCTCTCCGCGAGATCCAGGCGCTTGGCCTCTTCAGGGTTGGCCCTGAGGCGTGCCACCTCTAATTCTTGGTATCTTTTAGCTCTGATGAAGAGTTTGCGCAGCGGGAGGAACACAGAGGCATGGTCGGCTCTCTTCATGTTCTCCGCAAGGTCCTTGTCATAGCCGACGACGGCTTCCCAGCCGCGCTGGACCAGCGCCGACCAAGGACGGCGGCACGTCTCAACCAGGATGTAAGCAATCGCGTGCCAATTTGTATATGTCCTGAACAGCCATCGGTACTGCTTGCCTCTGGGGTCCAGGTTCAGTTTGTGGTTGTATTCGACGATTTCGATCGAGGCAATGTATATCCGTTCTCGAACCTCCGCCGTAAGCGCCGTATCCGTGCCCGGGAAGAGCATCGGCTGGTATATGATGAGACACATCTTGGCCATGATGATGCGGGATATCATGGCTGCAACCCAGTACAGCGCGTCAACGTCCTCGTCCATGTGCTGGAGAAACTTGTCTTCGATCCTCTTGTAGAATTCGACCAGGAGCCGCTCCTTTTCAGCGAGTCCGTCGGTTTCGCCCTTGCCAGACGAGTTCTTATTATTCGCCGCCTCATGTAAGCGTCGCGACATGGAGCAGACTTCAAACCGGACCAGGGTGATGGTCGTGTCCGACTTTCCTTCTCTTGCAGCTGGGTATTGGGTGCCCGTGGGTGTAATGTCGGTGTCGTTGATGCTGGTGGGCAGCTGGGTGTCGAAATCGCCCTCTGACACAACCAAGTCGGTGCCCATCTCTTCCGAAGAGCGAAAGTCGAGAGTCAGGATGGCCCACCAAAGGCGCCGCCTCTGCTCTGTTTCATAGGGAGACAGCCCGAAGTGGGTTCCATCACGGTGAATACCCAGTCCTTGGGCAATGCGAACCACGAGGGCCGTGAGAGACCAAGAGAAGCGAGACTCGTCGTGCCGCCTAACGACGAGGAGGAACAGCACGAACGCCTGGACGACGGTGATGTCTGCGGTGTTTAGAAAGTTGGCCTTCGCGAGCGACTGCTCTACGGCGAACCGGAATTGAGCAAGGCATTCCTCTTTGCCAGTGTTGAAGTTGGTTTGGACCTGGCGGTGTTAGCAAAGTCTTGAAAGAAACTCTATATCCAGGCATGGGAGCACCTACATCAGCCTCGTCGAGCGTTACAACCGCGGCAAAGTATACCGCAAACACCAGACACTCGTTACCATGGCTCAGCTTTTCGGGATTTCGCCGAGCTTCCCGCAGTATACCTTCCATGGTTGGGACATGGAGGATTTTGAGTAACGGATCTACGTTTTCCAGATAGACGGACCAGAGAAACGTGCCGTGAGACGGCAGAGGATGGCATTTCTGCAGGTTGACATCAATTGATCGATATCCCAGGATGAAGCCATGGTGGTCATAGACGGAGCTGCTGGCGGTGAAGGGTGAGTCAATGGGCGGCGATTCTTCAAACTCAGAGTCGTCGGCGTCTTCATCGGTAAGCTTTTGCGTTTCCTCTCGGATGGCATCCAGCTGAGTGAGGAGATGTGAAAGTCAGTACATGAGTCGCAACCACGCGGGCCAAGAGGGGGGCACGGGAAGAGGGGGCCGTACCTCGTCGTTCAGCCTGGACCAGAACCCACTGCTCACATAGCGAGACGTGCCCTTGTTATCATTCAAGACCAATCGTCCCAACTGCTTCCGGCTCTCCCTCATCATTGGCGATTCGCTCCCATCTCCGGCACTGTGGCCGTCGCCGTGGTCCGCAAGCCCCGAGGTCATTGCGCTCAAGCTGGAGGATTTGGCTCGCTGCGTCGACGGAGATCCATCATTGGAAGGCGAGGCCCCGGCGGACGAGACCCTGGCGCCCGTCTCAATCTCGATCTGGCCGCTCAGCTCCTCGACGATGCCCTCGAGCTTCTTGAGCCGCTTGACCAGCTCGACCTCGCGCTGGCTCGTGGCCTTGGGGGGGGCGTTGGGGTCTTTAGGCCGGTGCTGGCGAGGCGCGCGGCCGGGCGCGGGGAAGACGCAGGGGATGAGGGCGCGGCGGCAGTTGGAGCAGGGCATCTGCTTGTCGCACCGCACCTTGCGCCGGCGGCAGGTGACGCAGGATCGCGGGTTGAGCAGCGGCGTGCCCGCATCGCCGGGGGCCATGACGGGGCCGTAGTGGGCATCGGGCCCCGTCGTCTGGTAGATGGTGACGTTGCTCGGGTGGTGCGGCGACGAGACGCTGTGCTCGGCCATGGCGTGCGCGTGCTGGTGCTGCTGGTGCTGCGGCGGCGTCGCGGAGGAGGCAGAGGCGCTGAAGTCGAAATGTGCCGCCATTCCCGGCCAGTCTCTCTCACAACCTAAGTCTTTCCCACCTCACTTCTTCCTGCGGTGTCTCCCCTCCGTCGCTTCGTCTCAGGCGCTGCCGTGTCGCTCGAAAGGCGCGCCGAGGGCAGTCGATGACCTCACAGCAGGCGGCGAGATTTCAATGCGGCGACTAGCAACAAAGTAATGACGCAGGATTTCGGGGTCAGGTAGTCGAAGACGGCCGGCGGTCTGCTTCATCCGCGGAACGCACTCGAGGGGGGGTCCTGAGTCGCATCAATGCTGCGGCAGCTCCGGCGTTGCGACTGACTCGAGCGCCGGGCCAGAACGGACAGCAGCAGAGCAGTTGCGGGTGCGAAGATGATTCAAGGCTCAATTCCGGTGGCTCTCGATAGGGAGTTCGATAAGGGAAAGGGACTGGACGGTGATTTGTAGGGAACGGAGACGGAGACCGAGCTGCTGCTGCTGCTTGCAGGTGGGGGGTAGGAGAGGCAGCACGCAGATTGGCAGACGGGCAGCACAACGGGGGACCGTGACAGGGCCGGGACTATGACAGGACCAGGGAACCTCTCGATGCCTCAAGCCACAGGCCGGGGCGGGCTAGAGCTGGCCTGTGGAGCTGGCGGGCTGGGGGGGTCAACTGTGGCATTGCCTGAAGCGGGCGGCTGGTTCGACGTTATTTGCCCTTGGATGCCCAGAGACCGTCCGTCTGAGCCGGAGGGCTTCGTTCACATGGGCCGCTGCAGATGGTATGACGGTGCACGGCGTCGGGTCTTGTGTCTGGTGTAGGCGCCGCCTAAACGCCTGTATGCTGCACCGCCACAGCTGCTGGGCATGAGCATGAGCTTGAGCACGAGCACGACGAAATCGACAGCATGAAGATCCATCGCTAGTACTAGCCTTACCTGAACGGTAGTACCCATGCAGTATTCCGTGACAAAACCTCAACCGCTGCTGCTATGCATTTCGACGATCCCAAGCCCTTTGCGCTGTCGACGAGGGACCAACAGCTGCCGAGCTAGGCAGGTGGTGAGGCCGGCAAAATGACCACCACCGCTTCCTGCTCGGCTTGGCGGCTCCTCCTGTAGACACTGCATGCGACTATACAGATCAATCTCCTATCTCTATAGTAGTAGGTTATAGTAGCAGACAAAAGTCCAGCAGAGGATGATGGGCTTGAAAAATTTGCAATTCTCGCGGAGGAATAGTAATACATAGTACCGACACTACCCCTTAGGTTGCAGGCTTATCAGACGCAGTTTGCAGCATCAGCCCCCACATGAGGTTGGTTCTAGGTCCGTGGATACGACATGGGAAAGGGTTCATCATCGTCGCGCAAATCAGACGCCCAGCTAGTGTATCTGTTTGGCGTTCCCATCTGAGATGTGACCTTTCAAGTTGACAGCTGCCCACCCACCGGCACACGGCGATGTTCAGCCCTTGTTCCTACCAGGGAGCAGCAAAGTGGCTGGCAGGCGAGCGTGTTGGCACTGTGACAGGGGATGGAACGAACACTCGATCCTTCGTTCAGGCTTGAGATCTCCTCCTCCTGATGGCCGACACAAGCTGGCTCGACACGCACATACAACCAAGGCAGAACCAACATCTGCAATTTCCCTCTGTGAATCATGACGAGCAATTCCGGCGTTGAAACCATCTCCTAGTGCGCTGCGTATTACCTTAGGTTCAAGTGCTAGTTGAGATGCAAACTGTCACTCTTCTGGATCTCAGGCGGCTAGGGTAGTATATCCGTTGTATATTTCCGTGCAGCGCCAACCCAGACGCTACCGCTCGGGTACCGCAAGCTCTAGCACATACTTTTCGGACCCGACTTCATGTTGTCAGCATTGCCAGCCAACAAGTAATAAGAGAAGACGCCCCGTCTGTTGCCTCTTCCGTCATCGACATGCCGCATGTCGTCTTTATCCGATGCAGACATGAATTTGTAAAAGGCAGATAGTGGTCAATGTCGTACACGATGTCGCTGTGCTTGGTGGGACCAGCCTGTTTATAGTATGCAAAGGTAAGGAGCAGCACTGCAGCACAAGAATGCTACCACTTCGGCTGCTTTCTGAGCCCAAGGCCCCGGATCCATTGAGCCCATCTTCTGCAGATAACATTGGATTGCCACTCTTCAGGACACGCAGAATCACCCCGCACGTGGTGTGGGGGATTGGCGAATCAACAAGCATCAAGACATGCTTGTCTGCGTGTTGCTGCACGGAACCAACGCCGCCCAGGCTTGTGGTTGGCACAATTGCTGCGAGAATCGCCTCTTGAGACCGGGCAGATGGACTGTCTTCCTCCCTGTGTGTGTGTCTCCTCTGGCCCCCATTTGAGGTCCAGCAGAGCGGTCGCTTTTAGCGCAGGGCAAGACACCGTTGGGTCGCATTTGCCCACACGCACCATCACGAGGAGGAGAGGTCGCACACATATGGAGAGAGCTCAGTGTTGGTACCTGGCCTGACTTCTCCTGCTTGGGACCTGGAATAGCCGATTAGCGGGAACGCGATCCCATCAGACATTGCCGCCAAGTTCTTTGGCCTACTAGTGGTAATATCAGATACCCGAATCAAGTTCGTATTCTTCGCATGCCGGATCCATTCCAGATTGCTTCGACTTCCGGCGGAGATGGGCAAACGTCGGGCATATGTGCTTCTGTGCTGCAATTCGTTGCCTCCTCAGACGCTGGAGCGCATTCAGGCGCTTACCGCGCACTCCATGCATGCGTGGTTGCATGCAGTCTCACCGTCGGTTCGAGTATCCAGCCGTGATGCTCGAGCGTCGACAACGAGAGGGCATCGTGGCCAATGGAGGTTGGGGGCCGTCAGTGGCCAGCGCTGGTCGTCCGACTCTCAGGAGGACGGACATGTCTAGCGTCCTTGACCGATATGACCTCATTCGATGCATTCGATGCACACCGCATGCAGATGGACAACATCGACAACAACTCGCAGGTCGAGACGTCTCACTCATTGGCCCCTGGCAAACGGTTAATATAAGGATTACAGACGTTGTGCCTCCTTTCAGTGAGAGTGAGACACGACCACGTGCCGTGGTCAACTTGGGAGGTCACTGAACCTGTTCTTGTCGCACAAGCAGAGCCGCAAGCTGAGATGTGTTGCGGTATCATTGGCGATTCCGGCCATACACTACGAGGCATGTTGTAGAGCTTCGAGCCTGATGAAGAGCATGATGGTTGGGACAGCAATGAGGCTGAAGGGACTTCTAGTTGATAGCCAGGTTGGCCATCCATGAGCTGATGGGTGCAAAGGAAAGCAGGGGATATAAGAAGATGCTGCTGCCCCAGTTGTGATTGATGAGACTTTGTGGTTCTTCACTGATAAACAGCCTCGGCTTTCATTGTGAACATTCTCACTCGTCCGAATCACACAATATTAGCAACAACGCCTCAAACATGCCCGCTGGAGAAGAGAGAGAGGGGTCGTAAGTGCCTGGTAGTCGGCGATGGAGGCGTGTTCCTTGTGTTAATGTGTCAGCAGCTCAGCGTTGACAAAATATGTCAACGACTTCGAGGGCGACATCGCCTGCAGACTCGTCACGATCGCTCACGAGGATGTGAAGGAAATGAATAAACTCGACACTCAAATGACGAATGGCGAGGCCCCAGCAGCTGAGGCGAACGACTCGCCCGTCTCGGAAGCCGAGAAGAACTGGGACTGATGCCCATGGAAATGCTGAGCCGTTACTGTTTGGCTGAGCTGGATGGAATATGGTTGCAAGTGGTGGCTCTTTGGCTGAGTTGGATATCTGGACATGTCTTCCTGCCTTTTCTGTCCCTTATGCGAGTATTTCCAATGCGAGTTCTCTGATCAAGCAAGTCGGTGTTGGATCGTTTCTGATACCTTAGCCGTGGTCCTGAGACATTGCTCACATCTCATGTTCGCAGTATTGGTCCATTGTTCCTTTCCGTGTGATTCCAGATGCAAGATTGCCGAGTCCAGAGTAGCAGCGGTCGTACACACATGCGTCTCGTTAAGAGCATCACCAATCACCTCCCTCACCACAGCTCGTCAATATGACTGATCGTGATGCCCAACGCGAAAATGCTGTGAAAACGCACCAGAACGAAAAAGAGCGGGGCCGTGGTTTTCTTTAGCCCCGGCCCCCGCTGCCGCCAATCACAGCCCAGGAACCAAGACCTCCTCCGCCAGCCCGCCCGATAAGCGCTATCTTCACGTGCACCACACAAACTCGCTTCTCGTAGGGTTTCTCACCCCCACAGATTGCATGAGGAAAATTTGGCCCTGAAAAGCTTCAGCTTCACGACGGCAATCCGCGACTTTGGCACGTTTCCCACGAATTAACGCCCCAACCCTTCAGACACAATGGCCAAGCAATCGTAAGTTGCTCTTAATCTGTGACAACAACGTTCTTCACGTCTTTGTGTCTCTTGATTTCCTCGACGAGATGAATGCAATACTGGGAGAAAGCATGCCGGGCAAGAGGAGGATGGACAAAGTGGACGAGCGACGACTTGAGCCTCTATAACGCCGACGAACGATGCTGCTCGAATTTTTCACGCCAAGCGACTCAACGCCAGATTCCATCTTGGAGACAATTGCGGCAAACCGACCGACCTCGAAATCTCGAAACGGAGCAACCTCTGGCCACGCTTATGCCGACACCAGTATTCATGAATCTCGCCGGGGAATTGCAAAAGACAGCCGGAGAACCGCGCAGGACAAACGTATCGAGAGACTCCGTGGACTGACCAAGCGTGTGACTGCAGTCGTGGTGCCCCCGGTGGCAAGCTCAAGATGACCCTGGGTCTCCCCGTCGGTGCCGTCATGAACTGCGCCGACAACTCGGGTGCCCGCAACCTGTACATCATCTCCGTCAAGGGTATCGGTGCCCGCCTGAACCGCCTGCCCGCCGGCGGTGTCGGCGACATGGTCATGGCCACCGTCAAGAAGGGAAAGCCTGAGCTGCGAAAGAAGGTCCACCCCGCCGTCATTGTCCGACAGTCCAAGCCCTGGAAGCGATTCGACGGTGTTTTCCTGTACTTTGAGGACAACGCTGGTGTTGTATGTTTCCCCCCATCTTTTCCTGGCGTCTGGTCATGAAATGGCTCCGAGTCCCGTTTCGAGACTTGGGATGTTCTTCAAGACCAAATCCAACACGTCACGACATGAGCAGAGGAACTAATTCGATGCGTGTTACAGATCGTCAACCCCAAGGGTGAGATGAAGGGCTCCGCTATCACCGGACCCGTCGGCAAGGAGGCTGCTGAGCTGTGGCCCGTAAGTCTTGACAGACCAGCTCCTCGCATTGAAAGATCCATGCTAACACACGTGTCCAGCGTATTGCCAGCAACTCCGGTGTCGTCATGTAAGAGGTTTTTCACAAAGGGAGGAAGAAGGGAGTTATTTTTTATATCAAGAGAGGAAGAAAAGAAACACCAATGACCAAGTCCCTCGATGCGAACTTATAGAAGCGTGGAAACTCTTCTTCTTTTCCACCTTCCCACCCCCTTCTCCCCCCACCTATTTTTCTTTTCTGATTTCTTTGTTCGCACGGGAGAAGATGGGAGGGGGGAGAAAAGGGAAGAAAAAAAGCGGGAAAGTAAAGTCGCTGGATTTCGGCAGGCTCTTGCATTTCGGTTTGCGGCGTGTAAGGATGATTCAATATCAGGTATCGCATCAAACGGACAAAGACAAAAAAATCCTTAAGTCGGGTGTCTCTTGATGATGTGAAACTGTTGTGATGCTGTTGCGTCGATACGCTGCCGTGTTTCTGATGCAGACGGAGACATGAATCCCTGAGACATGCTGTGGATAATCGAATTAGATGTCATGAGCGTTTCTCTGTCAACACTTTATCGATGGTCGAGACATCTGTTCCTACCTATTTGTTAGCTAAGCCATTGACTGACTCGCGCTCCGTCGTGAGAGCCTCAAGCCCAGCACCTCGAACGTCTACCCTGCACTATAAGGAAGAAACACAGCATCCGTACTAAATCCAATACATAAGCACCTTAACAACGGAATAAATCCAGAAAATGAATGCCTCTTATTCAAGTTTCCTCCAGTCTACTCATTGGTCCTCATGAGAGATCACAACGATCTAGATGCTACCATTTCTCTCAAGCCCACTCTATACCTCATACTACCTTACTCCTAAGAGCCCTACTTCCGGCTACCCACATTACCTGTGTATGATACTGCGCCAAACATCCCATTGCCAAGCATGTCCTACTACAAAGGGTCACTTCACGAAGTCTTATGAGAAAATTGTGCAAAATCTGCCAACTTTTATTGTCCCTTAGGCACTACCCTAGTATTCAACAACGAACCCTCAAAGTCAAATCGAAAAGAAAAAGCAAGTGTATTACCTCCGCCCTACCCCCGAGACCACCAAACCAGCCAGCCGGCTCAAAACTCACCAGAGTGATAAAAACAAAAACAAGAAACCTGATAAAAAAAGCGAATCGAATAAGTACAACAGAATCAAAATCCGCAATCGCGAAAAGGAGAAGAAAACAAGGCCTCAAAGGGTATAAAGAGTAGGAAAAGGGAGAAAAAAGAGGTCGAAGATGAAGCAAGCAGGTTCTTCTGCATCCAGCCCAGCCCTGCTGTCACAAAAATAGATACCTGACCTGTATCTTCGCTCTCCTCCTTTCATTTTCATCCCTATCCATCCATATCCCTCGAATAACCTGCCATTCATTGTTTCGTAGTCGTTCGTTGGCTCGTCGTCTCAAAGAAGTGCTTTTGTTTTGTTTGTACAAAATGCAAAAGGGGGAATCCGCAGTGAACCTCCTGTATTCTCTTCCTAGATGCAGCGAGGAGAAAGGGAAAGCCGGCTAGCAGGGAAAACGACAAAGGTGGAAAAGAGAAGATGACAACCTCCCTAGAGTAGCGTCGCTCGAGGAAGTCGACGATGAGGGAAAAAGGTAAAACGACACAAAAAAACCGAGTTCCGAGTTCCAATTTGGACAAGGAAAAAACAGTAGGGTAAAAAAAAGCAGATATTCCTCCTGTATAGCCGCGGCTCTCAACGAGGCCAACCAACGCCGGAGGGACCAACCGGCTGTATGCTCTTTCAAAAAGAGGCTGGTCCGAATGCCAATGCCAATCCGGTAAACAAAAGTCGGGAAAAGCTGGAAAAACAAGAAACGGGGAGGGCCAAAAGTCGAAGACCCTTATAACCGATGTCCAATATACATCGTGTTCAATCGCCTCGATATCTCTCAAACGCAGACCGGGCAACTGTGGCGTCCTATATGGAAGCGATCCAGTGCCTCTCGGTGTAATTTTTTTTTGTGTTTTTTCTGTTTTCTTTTTTGTGCGCGCTCAACGTATGTGCTCCGAGTGACTCGTGCAAGTCGTCTTTGCCAGTTGTGTGGACTGCGCAAAGCAGACAGACTCCTGTCGTCCAAGTATGGTACATGAATCGGCAATTGAGAGATATAAAACCACCGTTTCCAAACCGGAAAACCGGGCAATAAAAATCTTACAGTCGAAAGCCTGCTGTAGATGCAAAAGAGAAAGGCCCTCTCTTGGGCTCTCTCGAGACCCGCCCTATGTCGGGGGGAGGGTGCTCTGTTGTGTGTGTTGATGCGAGTTGGGGTATCTCTAAGAGGGAGGGAACGGGTATCCCATTCCGGGAATCTGCGGCTGAGGCTGCTGGGGAGCAAAGGCCGGAGGCATCTCCGTCTGCTCGACCGGCTCCTTCTTGGCCGCCTTCACCTTGGGCTTCGGAGCGATCAGTCCAACCCTCTGCTCAGCCGCTGCCTGGGCGGCTTTTTTCGCAGCGAGGGTCGCCTTTCGCTTCTCGACAGCACCAGCCATGTTGCCGTTGGCCCATCGACCTAGGACGAAGTTTGTTAGCGGGTTGAGGCACGGGGGGGAGAGGGGAACATGATACTCACTCTTCATAGACGCGGACATCTTCTCCGACTTGGTCATGGACTTGTAGTCCTTCTGGGGCTCCTCACCCTCCTCGCCGGTGGGCGGCACCGATGCCGACGGCGTTGCTTTGCGGCTGGCGGGCGTCTGTCGGACAACCTTGATCTTCTGGATCTTACGGCCATTGACCCCGAGAGCGGCGTCGGCCTCGACGGGCTCTGGGGCAGCAAGTTCGTCCTCAATGGTAGGCACGGGAGTGGGAGTGTATGCTTGAGCGGGAGCAGCAGGGGCGGCGTTGGTGCGCTTGTTCCTCTTCTTGGCGGGAGGAGGCTGCGCGGTGGCCTCCTCGCTCTCCTCGGGCTCGTCGCGGAATCGCTTCTGGCGCTTAGGGCGGAACGAATACGACGACTCGGCAGTGTGCACACTAGACTCAGAATTGGCTGTCGAAGGTCGCGAATCGCCATTGTCCGTGATGGCCGAAGATGGCTCGCTGATGTTCTTGCCCTTGGGGATCTTGAGGGTAAGCATGCGCTTCCGCGGCTGCTGCGGCTTCTCCTCTTCCTGCTGCGGCTCCTCCTCGACGGAGGGGAAGGGCACCGGCTCGTCGTCGTACTTGACGGGCTGCTTGGCGCGCGACTTGCGGCCCGACTTGGATGGGGTCTGCACGGCGGCGGCGGCCTCCTCAATGGCAGGGGCAGCCACGAGCTCCTCGACGATGCTGGGGACGACAGCCGCCTTGGCGCGGGTCGCGCGGTTGCGTCTTCGCTTGGTATCGCTAGTCGCCTCTTCCTCTGAGGCGACGGGCTCACCGTTGAAGACGGCGGCGGCGTTGGCCTGGCCGTCGTCGTTGTCGCCGTTGGCGGTCCTGCGTCGGCGAGGCCTGGAAGCTGGCACGGGCGTCGCGGCGCGGCTGACGTCCTGGGTGGCCGGGTCGAACAGCTGGACGGGCTTGCGCTGCCTCTTGCCGGTGACCTCGTCCGCCTCGGTGGCCTTGGCCGTGGGCTTGGGCTGGTTGCGCAGCGAACGGCCGCGCGTCATGATGCCCGCCTGCTGGGTCTCGGGATTCTGGCGGCCAATCTTGGAGGGGTGCGGATCATACTCGAAACCGTAAGAGGCGGCCATGATCTTGTCCTGGGCTTGGAGGTAGCGCGTCTCATTCATGCCTTCTTTGTCCTTGGCCTTGTAGCCCTTGGGGAAAAACTCGGGCTCCTCCCAGCTGATGCCCTGCTGGTTCAGGTTGCGTGTCCGGTTCTCATACTTGATGTCTGCCGCGCGCCGGCGCAGTGAGTTTTCGTAGTCATCGACCTCTTGGCCGAGGCAATTCCACTCGTCTTGCCAGTGGGCCATGGCGGTGGTGATGACGTGCAGAGCCTGCCTGAGCTCTTCCGTTGGCATGGTCTCATAGTTTTTGATGAGGTCGAGGAACTCTTGGGGGTTCCTGACTCTGCGGTAGCGGTATGAGCGGCTACGCTCGGGCGTTTCTTCAGAGACGTCCACTTCGTCACCGTCCTCTCCGCCGGCGGCGGGAGAGTTGTAAGCGGTGGGATCCATTGAGTCGGGAACGGGTGATCCTCGCAATGGGGTGTTGAGGGCGTTAGTAGGAGCTCCAGTGCCAGCGTCGGCAACGTCGTCGTTGTCCTCGGCAACTGGCTCCAAGTCATCGGCAGCCGGGTCCTCGTTGGCGACGGCCTCGTCTTCTTGAGGCGCCTTCTTCTCGGGGTACCAGACCCATTCACCTTCAATGTAAGGGGTGAGATGGCTCCATTTACCAGTAGGAATGTAATCACCCGGCAATGCATCTTGCTCGGAGACGGCTGGCGATGCTCGGCTTGTGGCATCCGCCTCCAAGTCTTGAGTCTGGTCATCTGCCAATGACTGAGTAGTGGCGGCGGCGACCTCTTCGCCCTCGGGCTGTGGGATAAGATGGTCGGCGCACTTTGTGTCGGCGCTTGTCGACTGCGAGGCTTCCATGACGGCCGAGTCAAAACCAGACGTGGTGGGTGACGCTGGAGAGCTGGCGACGGTGACGGAGATGGCTACGGCGGGCACAGGGCTGGAGGCCTTGGAGTCTTGCTCCGGAGACTGCTCCTGTTTGTCGATGGACATGTCTGGTGCAGGTGTATGGGGTTGATCTTGATCTTGATCTCGATCTTGTGGTTCTTGGGGTTGAGGATGAGGCTGGGCCTGAGGTTGATATTGAGGTTGAGGGTGCTGCGCCAATGGGGCAGACACGGTAAACAAGTGAGCCGCAGCCGAAGGATAGTATGGCTGCTCCTGAGCAGAAGCAGAAACAGAGGCGGATGCAGCAGGCTGAGGGAGCAATTGAGCCCCGGACTCAGACTGCGGCCGAGGCTGGGCAGGCGTCTCGCTGTCCTGCGGCTCAACTGTGCGGCCCTGGAGAATTTCCTTTTCGGGAAGTTGGAGAGACGGCTCGAGAGGTGCAGCGGCTTCAGCGCGGGTGTCTTTGTCATCAACAGCGGCTGTTACAGGCGTGTAAGCGTCGTCTTTTGCGGCAGCTTGCGATGCGGGAAGCGGCGATGAAGGCAGCGATGGAGGATGCAGAGAGAGAGATGATGAAGACTGCACAGCTTCCTCAGCGGCCTGCGGGTTGTCGGTGCCATTGTTTATATGTGTGCTGGGCTCTGCCTCTGCCTTTTGTTGTGCTAGCGAGTCGTCGCCCTGAACTGTATCGTCCAAAGCAGCAAAGGGCCCAAAAGTGGCGTCGCGGGCTTGCGATTTGAGTTGTGGCTGGGCAGGAGGGTTTGAGGCTGGTGCGGTTGTGGTGAGGTGTGGCGCGTGCGCGGACACGGACGGCGGGTGAGCGTCTGCGGGTGAGTGAGGCGTGGGTGAGGGTGAGGGTGAGGGTGAGGGTGAGGGTGAGTGAGGCTTGAGGCTGCCGCTGGCCGTGGCGGCTGCCATGCTGGTGGAATCCAACATAGACGAAGATGAGGCTGGCTCTTGAGCGTCGTCGTGATGCTGCTGCTGCTGCTGTTCGGCGAGGCCGGCAAGAGTCGTGCTGTCATGCTGCTCAGACGCTGGCTGGACGGGTGTAGATTTTTGTGGGCCGGCCGCCAGAGACAGAGACAGGTCTGCAGACGAGGCATCCGAGGGCGAGCTGTCCGGGCCTGCAAACGCCGTCACGCCGACCTCAATGGTGTCCTGGACGTCCTTTTCGTCGTCGTCGACGTCGTCCTTGTAGGCCTTGGCCTCGAGCAGCTTGCGGGCGGACGAGCGGCGCCGGCTCGAGGGCGTGTCAGCGTCCACGGAGACGCCTCGCCGCTTGGGGCTGGGCCCGTAGAGATCCTCAGAGTCGTAGTTGGAGCCCTCCGTGGTCCGTCGCTTCTTGCCGTTGCGAGAGGCTGCAGCAGACGCCGCTGCCGCTGCCGAGGCTGAGGCGGACGCAGCGTTGGCCGCAAAGTCACCGTCGTCGTCAATCTGCTCCAGGGTGTAGTCGACACGCGCGCGTTTGCGCAGGCTGTGACCGCCCTTTTTGGGGCTGTCGTTTTCAAAGTCACCGTCGTCGGCCACGGCGTAGTCGTCCATGGTCTTGGACCACTTCCTCAGCGTCGACGGCCGGACAGGGCCTGGCGTGGAAAAGGTAAAGGCAGGCTGAAGGGATTTGTTGGCGCGCCGTGCGGTTGTGGGAGTGTTAGTGGCATGCGCCATGATGGGACTGGCCGACGACTGATGGCGCTCCAGGGAGGCGTCCGACGCCGACGCAGACGCAGCAGAGGCCGATGCAGTCGCGGACGGAGGAGACGAAGAGGCTCCCTGGGGCTTGCGGCGGCTGTTTGTTGCGCGGCGAGCGCGGTCCATGATGCTGGTGAGGAAAACAGGATTGAGTGTGTGAGTGGTTAAGGGGTGTGTAAGAGAATAACAGGCAGTGCAGGGAAGATGTCATCCGCGAGGCCGAAATGAACGAGGCGAAGGCCGCAGACGAAGAGGAAGTTGCGAGAGAAAAAAAAGCAGAGAGGGAAAACGTTGAACGAGAGAAGAAACAGATGTTGCAAGTGAAGACGTCTGGGGGGCAAATGGTGACGGCCGCCTTGGCTGGAGTTTTGGCTTCTGGGTATAAAATGTGAGGGAAACCAAGCGTGACGTGCCGGGCCAAAGGCGAAGCAGGATTTTGTGCGAGAGCAGTAGAGGGAAAAAAAGAAGGGCAGCAATGGCAAATCAGCAGGCGGCAATGAGCGCGCAGGCGGCAGAGAAGAAAACGACGGGCCTGGCAGCTGTCAAGTGAGGCCGAGGTGAGCTCGATATCAGAGATTTCCTTGCTGGCCGTCGGTGTCAGTGCTGCTCTGCTGGCTGTCAGTCGTTTTTCGGCTGCAGCTTCGTGGATCGAATAAGCCACGGCTGCGCTGCTGCGCTTCTGCGCTCTGACTGGCCCAGCGCTGCCGCGACGGGCGGTACGTACCGAAAAGTAGCCGCTACTGCACTTCAGCGCTGCGAAATGCCGTGCAGCCTGGGTACTGAGTACCTACTTACCTGTGCCTGGCTGTGCGCGCCCTGAACCTCCTGACCTTGAAATTCAATGTTTGATGCCTACGAGATGCCGACGAGTTTTCACGTTCGACGCCTCATCGAATAGTTGCTTGCTCTCACAGACACAAGACAGTCACCACGCAGATAAGAAACAATGACGGTGACGGCTCCACTCTGTGAATGTGGGTGGAGAGCCAGTGAGTCCAAGGTGAGGGCATCTCAAAAGTGAGGTGAGGGCAAAGTGAGGCCTGCTTCTCACGCTGCTTTAGTGGTTGACTTAAGAGATCGGCACCTAATCGGTTAAGGTCGAGAAGAAACTGGAAGATTGGGCTCAGCTTAAGCAAAGGTCCACTGTGGCTTTTACCTGCTTTTACTTGGAGGTCTTCTCTCAAGGTGATTGACCCTATCAATCGATTGCGGCTCTGGATCCCAATCCTCAAAGATGGCCCTCTTGATGAAGAAATGCAGGGCAGAGCTGAGGCGGCAGGTTTGGCTGCAAGTACAAGTACCGCTACAACGTGGCCGTCTCATCCCCCAGGGGCACGTCCGGCGCGACAGAGGTACAGCACATCTGCCCGCCCAAGCGATGCCGCGCTAAGCCAACCTGGAACTGCGTGTCGCTGCATCTGCTGCTGTTTCTCTCCATCTTTCCAGCCATGTTTCCATGTATGGGTACAAGCTGTTCCTGTCTGCATCTGCATCTGGGGTACTTGGTATCGAATCTTGAATGCCGCTTTATCGTCCCATATCCAGAGCCTTGGCCACTTGACAACAGACTCAATAGCACCAAGCTCATTTTTAGAGTATCTGAAATACCATCTCGTGCCTGATACCTCATGTGCCTTGATCGCATCGTGTCCTCTCTTGCCGTTATTGCAACTTCACGTGCGAACCCCTGCTGACCAGCGTCTGTACTCCGTACAATGTACTCGTACATCGACCTCCAAACTGCTACCGCTACCCCACCACTGCAGACATTCCTACAGTACCGCGCTACTCCGTATTCCTCCCAATCAACCAAACAACACAGCCAAACAAACCACCGTCAGTCAATCCATCGTCAACATCAGCTTCTACATGGTCCACCACAACCACATGCTGCATCCCCCATCATAGCATCCCACCAGCTTCACAAACCTCCCCCCAGCAACCCCCGCCATGGCCTCCAAAAAGTCCAAGGCCGCCCCCACTGCCGACGACAACCTCGACGAGCTCTTCTCAGGCATCGGCGACGACTCCAAGGCCAAGAAGCCCCCCAAGAAGCCCACCTCGGCCGCCGCCGCCGCAAAGGCCATTGGCAACGACGACATACTCGCCGACCTCGAGTCCGAGCTGGCCCCCCAGCCCGCCTCCCGCCCGCACACGCCCCGTCTCAAGGAGGCCATTGCCCGCCGCTCCACGGCCACGCCCCCCATTGGCGACGACAGCAACAAGGGCGGTGCCGCCGCGGCGCGCAAGTCCACCGACAGCTCGCAGAGCCTCAAGGCCAGCTTCACGCCCAGCGCTACGAGCTCCGAGCTCCACGATGCCGAGAGGCAGCAGCCGCAGTCGCAGCAGCAGCAGCAGCAGCAGCAGCAGTCCGGAGGCGGCTGGTGGGGGGGCATCCTGTCGACGGCGACCGGGGTCGTTAAGCAGGCCGAGGCTGCGTACAACCAGATCCAGCAGAACGAGGAGGCCCGGAAGTGGGCTGAGCAGGTCAAGGGCTTGAGGACCGGCATCGACGTCAACACACTCAAGAGCTATGGTGAGCTTCCCCAGCTGCAACAACCTCTTAGTACCGTCTTCGACTAACAATGTCTCAAAAAGGCGACGAGCTTCGCAACCGCGCTCTGCCAACGCTATCCAACATCATCAACACCATCGCTCCCCCCATCGGCTCTCACGAGCGCCTCCTCATCCACATCACCCACGACCTCGTCGGCTACCCGTCCCTCGACCCCCTCATCTACGATGTCTTCGCCGACGTCATGCAGCAGGTCGAAGGCGGTGACCTCAAGGTCGTTCAGAGGGGCCACGACAGCGGCTCCTCGCGGGCTCACGACAACACCGCCGGCTGGGACGACGGCCCCTGGTGGAGACAGGTCGACCAGCCCCGCGAGCTGGGCGTCGTCAAGGGCCTCGTTGAAGGCACCAAGCTCTGCCGCGTCAATGCCGAGTCGTACGCGACCGAGTACTTTGCCTCGCAGGGAGGCATTGACGCCGTCAAGGCCAAGGCGAGGTCAGGCGTCGTCGAGCCCGGCTCCGTCCGGACGTCGGATGTGTTCTTGTCTGTTCAGGCCATCGTCACTGATCAGGACAAGACGCTCTTTGGCCGGACTGCGGCCGCGGCCAAGGAGAAGAAGGATGCCGACGAGGAGGAAGAGAACGAGGACGAGTTCCGATTCGCCATCTTCATTGTCGATCCGGTTCACGAGATCGAATATGCCACCATCAGCCAGCCCATCCCCGCCAAGTGGGCTCGCTGGCTCGAGGCCCCTAGTCCCTTAACACCCCAGTCTGGAGATGACGATGCCGCGGGCTCTTCGCATAGCCGCATCCATGAGGATATCCGGAGCCTTGTCGAGGAGGGCGAGCTCGATCCCAGGGAGTGGGTTGCCGGGTGGCTGAAGGATTCGCTGACGCTTTCTGTGGGCATTGTAGCGCAGTGGTATGTGGCTCGCCGTATGCAGGTGGGTGTGAAGCATGCTGCTGCGAAGGCGGCAGAGAAGAAGGTTGATGACGATGATGACGAGGAAGAGGAAGAGGAGGAGTCTGATGAGGAGTAAATGATACTGTTATGGGCGTATGTTATTGATATTTGGACAATCCCCTTGACATTCTTCGCGCTTTCTGGGTGCTAGAACTCAGCTTACGACACTCCTTGCATTGTGCATCATATAATATACCTCTTGATATCTGAAAGATACTCATTGTCTATGCTTTGAACGTATCTGAATACCCAACAGGCAGTCTAGCAGTCTAGGTATCTAGACGCCCCTTTACCTTTTACATCTACATCTACTGTATCAATGTAGCCAAGCATCATCATTCTTTCCCTCCCCACCTCCGCTGCCTCCTCACCACCCTGTGCTACAGCCCCGGCATCGCCTTTCCAAGCTCCCCCTTGGCCGCCCTCGTCGCGTCCTCCATCTTGACCAGCTTCAGCGGGCGGTACTCTGGGTTCCACATCTGCTCCCTGATCCACTCCTCGAGCTCCTTCTCGTCCGAGGGGATCCCCTTTTCCGTGGCCACGCCTTCTTTGACGGCCGCCTGGATCACGCTCTTGGCCACTTGGACGCTCACGGGGCGCACATCCTCGACGTCCGGGAGCAGCGGCGCCGTGGCGTCTTTGAGCGCGGGGCTCAGTGCTGCGACGCCCTCGACGGCGGCCACGAGCATCTTGTCCGTGAGGAGCCTTGCCCGACTGAGCACGCAGCCGAGGCCTATGCCGGGGAAGACGACCGAATTGTTGCACTCGGCAACCTCAATCGTCACGTCCCCGCCATCGTCACCCCAGGGCCCCGTGACGGGCTCAAATGGCGACCCGGTGGCGACCAGCGCCTTGCCGTTGGTCCACTTGAGCAGGTCCGCCGGCTTCGCCTCGTGAAGCCGCGTCGGGTTGGACAGCGGGAAGATGATGGGTCGGGGCGCGTGCTCATGCATGGCCTTGACAATGTCCTCGGTGAAGGCGCCAGGCACGGTGGACGTGCCGATGAGGATGTTGGGGTTGACCTGCTGGACGACGGAGAGGAGGCTGGTGTTATCACTCCATTCGGAGGCGTCTTTGACGTACAACTTTTGGGCGGTCGAGACGTCCGATTTGGTTGTCAGGAGGCCTTCCTTGTCGATCAACCTGTGAAAAATTAGCATGTTAGAGGCATTCACTAGGGTATATATGAGTTGATAAACGTACCATATCTGCTGCGAAGCCTTCTCGTGACTAATGTTTTGCTCCGTGGCAATGGCGTCTCTGACTTGGTCTGCAATGCCGACTCCAGCACTGCCGGCGCCAAAAATGACGATGCGAGAGTCGCTGAGCTTCTGCTTACTGGCGTGCAGCGCGGCCATGATGGCAGCAAGCGTCACGCAGCCCGTGCCCTGAACGTCGTCATTGAAACAAGCAATCTTGGGGCGATATAGCTCCAGCAGACGCCTGGCTGCAGTTTGAATGACTATTAGCCTTGATGCAAAAGCAAACTTGAAGGTCAAATCATACCGTTTTTCGTGCCAAAGTCCTCAAAGTGAATGTACGCTCGAGGGAACAGCTTCCTAGCAGCTTCGACAAACGTCTGAATGAAGTCGTCGTATCGTTTCCCCCTAACACGAGGCTGGCGGAGGCCGAGGTAGAGGTCATCGTTGAGCAGCTCTTCGTTGTCTGTGCCGCAGTCTAGGACCACAGGGAGGGTTCGGTTGGGGTGGACACCGGCGCAGAGGGACGCGAGAGTCAGCTTTGCTCCAGATATGAGTATGCCGCCCACGCCCTGAGGGATGAGTTAACAATGACAACGTATCACGAATATAAAGTGAGATAGAGCATACCTGGTCGCCGATGCCAAGAATCTCTTCACCATCTAGGACAGGAGTAAGTAAAAGCTTATAGAAAGAGTGAGCAGTTGAAACGTAAAGGCAGCATTACCTGTAACGCAGATGTAGTCGACATCATCGGCCGTTCCCCACAGAGCAAGATCCTGCTCCACGAGTTCGGGATTGTTAATATTCAAGAAGCAGCCCTCCGGACGGCGGAAAAGCCTCGAGTAGTTCTGGATGGCATCGCCCTCGGTGGGCGTATACACGACGCTGAACATTTCCTTGAGGTGGGTGAGCAGCAGCTTGAAGAACAGCACCTCATTCTGGTCCTTGAGCGAGGTCAGGAACGTGTTCTTGTCCAGGGCGTCGCTCCTGGACTGGTACTGCTGGTATGCGCGCTTGACCTGGTTGTCCAGCGACTGCACGTTTGCCGGGAGCAGCCCGGTCAGGTTGAACTCTCGACGCTCGGAGAGCGGGAAAGCAGATCCCTTGTTGAACGTGGGGCTGTTGAGGAGCGCGGTGCCGGCGAGAGCGCAGTCGAGGGGGCCGGTCGTGCTAAGCGGGAGGTGGCTGAACTTGGTGGGCTTGTTGCTCGGAGGCATGGTGAGGGAGGATAGGGAGCGAGAATTACAGAGGAGGAGTGATGAGGGCTGCTGTGAGTATCTGAGGGTTGGTATACGATATAAATGGCATCTGCTGGAATGAGAGGAGGTTGTTCTTAGGATGCTGTTCATGCCGATGTTTAGGATGTGAGGGGAAATGGGGGGAAGTGAGGGGAAGGATAGGGAAGAATAGCGTGGTGATGATGACAGTTTGGTGTTGAGGTTTAAACTACGGCCAGGTCGTACTTGTGCCTCATGAGGTTGTAAGGTAGGCACGATAAGATGGATGCCGAAGATGGAGCGAGGGAAAGTGACGTAACCATGTGGTGACGATGTACAGCAGACGACAGCCCACGAGTTGCGCGATCATCTGCAGGCTTCCAGATTGGGACATACGTGGCAGACTCGAAGTCTTATTTTCTCTCCTTTGTTCCCTCGCAGACGCAGATTGTGTGCTACTTGGCTACAGGTACGAGTAGTAATAACTACAATAAGGTAGTGGTTGTCGTCCGCAGCCTTCAAGTTCCGACCTTGCAATAGCGTAAACGCCACCCGAGACCTCAACACACAATGCAAACACAAGTATTATACTACTTTGTACACAGATGTTCAATTGGTTACGTAGCGGAGATATGTAGGAGCGCTGGGAGCCGCGCCGATGTGGGCAATTTTCCCAGAGGGAAACCGAATCGACACGGACTATGATGGCCCATTCGTCTTGCAGCAGAAGCTGGAGGCGAGACTATCGGAATAGTCTCGTCTGCAATCGATACGCCAGCCCTTCCAGGCGCAATCGCAAGACGCGACGCGCCTGGAAGAAAGACTCGTGGGAGGACTGAGTGGCTGGCATGGATGTGCTGCGGGTAACAAGAGAAAGAAGGAAATCACAGAGTTTTACCGTGTGCCGAATTGGAAATATTGAGACTGAGTCAAGTCTGAAGCTTCTTGTCGGCGTCGAACAATCGTCATCACTTGAAAAGCTTCGATGGAAGCATTTGTGTTGTGAGAAGAGGAACAAACAAGTGCGTGAAGAGAGAAAATTCTTAGCAGTTGCTGTTTTGTTTGCGATTCTTGCCTTATCGATTAGGACCCCGTTTGGTTTCCCCGCAGCAAATGGAAACCTCAGGCGTCCCTTGTTCAGCCATTGTACGACACTCGTGTCTTGGAACAGCCAAGACACAATGCCAGCTTGCCCGATACATGATCGCGGTCCCAGATTCGTGGCTGCTGTTGAACTGCACCTCATGTCGGCAGCAAACGATGAGACTGAGGCTCATCGATGACCCGACGAAAGGTATGACGCGGCAACACTGGTGAAAGACCACTGAAGAACCAAGCAGCCAAGGTAGAGATGCTGAGAGTCTAGATTGCTGATCTCCTTGGCTGGCATCTTGTTAATATGGAGAAGAGAGTTGTACTCGTACTCCGTACGGTTGAGCTGATCAAAGGAGTAGGTTATCATGCAATCTCCAGGCTGTTCATCCTCCCGCTTACCTATCGCGCACTACGGAGTACCTTATGAGAGATGACCTGTGCAAGAGGGGGAAAGAAACCACCGCCGCCCATCACATACAAATTTATAGTGGCAGACCGGCGGTGGTTTCCCTCCCCCCTGTTGCTGTGCCACGGCCTGAAAACACATGGGCGACCTCCCTTGCCCCCCTTTGATCGTCGGAGGGACAGTTTGTCGGAGAATACCTGTGTCCCCCGTGGCATGCGAGCTGCATCGCGGCCCAACCCGGTGATTCCTGCAACTCGCATGGGTGGTGCGGCTGGTGCGGCTGAGGCAAGGCGCACCACACCAAACCCACAAAGTAAAGAAAACAGCCCACTCTAAAGGCAGGTTTCCTTCCATCATAGAAAAGAACGTAGCACGATACGCCATGTGGCGGTCATCCGCGATCAGGGATTGGCTGTAGGGAGGAAGACGTAAGGTGTCAGGGCGAATTATGCTGTGTCCTCGGCACATCTGACTCCCTTTGCTACGCTCGCTCGCATCCAATGCGGCACGCGTGAATGGCTACACTTCACGGGGGGAAAACACCACCTACAATAAGGAGATATAAAAAGCTAAGGACACACCATTAGTGACCTTGACGCTATAACCAGATCTGGCATCGACCCAGGCAACCAAGTTTCAAACTGTCTCGCTCTTCACCGAAATTGGCATCTCTAGCAATATGGCGGTGGTGAACAATGCGACAGACTTTGAGGCTCAATGCCACTTGAAGTAAGGCATCTGAGTTTACGGAGTATCTCAGCCCAATCTCGTGTGTAGGACAACTACTCTACAGAATGTAGGGTGTCAGGGGCGAACTGTACAAGTGTTTGGCAATAAGGGCACTGGTACCACGAGGCTGCTTAGGCCGATGTCATTATTCATTTCTTACCAGCAGAGCTGCATTAAGCATGCGTGAGAGAACACGAAGTAAAAGAGCCTACAGTATATACCTGACCGAGTGAGGCGCTGCCTGCCACGATGTCGTGAGTCCTGTTACAGACAACATCACAACATTAGTGGGCTTTTGCCTTACATATCTCTACATAGCACCACGGTTGCCACCGATCACATTCAATGCTTGGGAATTCTGGATAAAGCAGCGGGCAATTGGAAGGATCAGAGTACACTGCAGGAGGCGTTACATGCAGGAGGCGTTACATGCTTCTCAAGTGGAATCCATTCCCACCTCATGTAAGTGGGTAAACTCTCTAGATTTACTATCTAGGTACCTACCAGTACTAAATAGATGGGTAAGTGTCTTCTGTCACCTCCACTAGGCGCTACTGTCAAGCACGCATACCCCGGCGGGGGCAGCCGAAGTCTAGAGCTGTCGTCGCTAGGCCACCAGCAACGTCATCCCACCTAGTGGCCTCCTCCCGTGTTGCCAGCAAATAAAAATTAAATACCAGGGGGGCCTCTATCCCGGCCATTCCCCTACATCATTAATCCCTACATCGCATCAACGAGTGTAGGCTAGGTACCTGTAGTCAACACGACACAAAAGGCTCTCCCACTCTTGCCCTTCAACATCGCGAAGTTTAACGTCACAAGGTTAACCGTCGCCCGCGTTAAGACATCAGTACGAAGCTCTATGTACGAAGGGTCTATTGCAACATGAGTTAGAGGGCGGCAGCGCCTCGCCTGCGTAATTGCCTTAAGATCGAGGACGTACTTGTAATCGCGGTCACGGCCGCGGGTCTCTCCTTGTGATATCTCCTTTACGGTATTGACTGCAAGTGTGCCACACTGTGATGCAGTGTAGAGGCGTGGGAATTACGACTTGGAGGGTGTAGCACGGACCACTGCAGTTCAAATAGGAATTTGTTACGGTTCAAATAGGACTACTCTTTGCTTTTCAGTAACCCCCTACATCGTTGATGCGATGGAAGTGGAGGGAATGGCCGAGATAGAGAAGCGCCCAAACATGCAGAGACGCCCCTAGGTAGTAAGGTACAACTAACTACAGTTGGCGGGGTCACTGGGGCGCTTCCTATTCGCCGGCGCGTGTTGGATCAAGGTACGAGACACATGACGGTACATGTACCTTTTTCATACGCGTACGGATTGGGTCAAAGTAGCGCTGCTTTCGAAGAGTTGGGAGTTTCAAGCCGCCACCGCAGTGTTAGAAATGAGGGGAGAGAGAAGAAGGAGACCTCCTTACAAAGAAAAGAAAGGTAAGAGAAAAAGCAAAGAGAAAGAGGGTATAGGAAGACAAAAAGCTAATAGAGGGCAACGAAGAGCCGGAGGCAGACGAGAGACTATCACGCACCCAGTCAGTCGTCTGGGGCCGCTACACAAGTCGTTTGTCTCGCGGTGTCTAAAAAAAGACAAGTAAGAGAGAAAAGCAAAGAGGAAGAGACAACGAAGCGCCAGAGGTAGACGAGAGACTACCATGTAGACAAGAGATTATGGCGTACCGAGACAAGAGACTGTCATCCACCTACTAGTCAGTCCACTGGGACCGCTATACAAGCTGGGTGTCTCGCTGTTTGTAACCCCCTACCATCTGTCTTACAGCAAATTAGGCTCGGGAATTTCTCTCGCCGAGGATAGAAGAGATCAGATGCAGGGACAATGAATGCTAGAGGCGGGTCCGGCTGCCACGTTTGTGCGAGGCTGGCCACGGCACGGAACTGGGAGTGACTCCCGAGAGAAACCAGATATCTGGTTCGGTGATTGCTCAGGTGTAGGGCGATTGTCGTTGCCTTTTACCCCAAGGCTTCCTGCATCAGTATAAATACCTAACCATGCGACGCTTTAACTTCACTCTCCAACCAGGTCCTTCACCCTCAGACCTTAACCCCATCATCACTCCTTGAACATATCTGAACTACATGCACCGAGCTGGCTAAGTCGGGAGATGCCGTCCACCAGCATGGCCTCTCATGACCATGAATCCGGCGATACTGAGTCTTCCTCAGTGTCAGCACGGAGAGAGCTGATATGTGGTGGGTATTTTGTCCGTCTGATGTGGTGGGTGGACAAGACGATTGCTAATCTCAATGATACCATCATCAGGTCTCCCGTACGATGATTCCTCTCCCTGGTCCCCTCTTCAACCACAGGGTACAAATACTGGCCTTGTCAACACATTGGTGTTGTGTCCTGGCAAAGACTGCGAGTCTTCATCCTCAGATGGCACGAGTGTCTTCACCCCAGCAGCCACCGACCCCAGCCATGATTTTGTTGATGCTACGAGTACCACACACACTGATCTCCAAGATGGACGCGCGTCCCGTGATGCCATGAGTGCCATGAGCCTTGATGCTCAGTTTGGATGCTCGGGCATTCGTGGCCATGATGTTGATGGCATCCTCCAGGGACTTGGGGGCACTTTGCGCCAAAGTATCGAGCCGATATGCGACGGTAACCCTAAGCGATATCCCACAGAACTGATGATAGACGAGGGCGATGACGGAGACGAAACTGCAAGTCTATCACCGGATGCCATAGCTGAGGAAGCACTCGCAGCTGAATGCTTTCCCCAACCGCCCGGTCTGATCGATACTCAATACGCCAAACCCATCTGTAAATGTGCCACCGAAACACATGGCTCTGTCGAGGTACGCATCGGATGGGATTCTGCAATACGTCGCTGGCGGAAGGGTTCTGAACTCAGGTACATCGTGTGCACTGACGGCTTCCCACCGTGTCTCGCGAGGCGAGTGGAAGACGACATGAAACAGGCGATTTCCGCTTGGCAGGGTATTGGCGTGAGCTTCAAGCAAGTCTCTCGCGATTCTAAAGCCACATTCACCGTCAGATACCAAAGGGGCATATGGAAGAAAGCTTACGCCTGCTCTTTCTTTCCTGATCCTTCGCCGGCAGAGTTGCTCGTGTTCGAGCCGACTTGTTCCAAGCCCGAATACCTGCCGAACATACTGGCACACGAGATCGGTCATATTCTGGGTCTTCGCCACGAATTTGCTCTTGAGAAAGAGGGGTGGGAACCTTCTTGTCGCCTTGGGCCTGAGAATCCCCAGTCGATCATGCAATATTATGATCACTTGGGGAAGTACAAAGTCAATGATCTTGACCTCCAAGGCCTAAGGGAATTCTATGAGTACGATCAAGAAAAGTACGACGGGCTAGCGGTACTTGATATCGAACCAGGACTACATGATTTCAGCGAGGGAAGTATTCCCGGGGCTGTAATGAGAGTCGCGCCGCCGATACTCACATTGATCTGTGCTCACATACTTCTTTCTTATCTTTTTTGAACCCTTTTCAAAGATCCTATCAGACAATTACATCCGAATCAGTCTTTATTTTCTATTCTAATCATTTTTTTTTTTTTTCAATAAAACATGGCTTATTTCCCTTCTCTCCCCCCTCTACCTTTTTCTTTCTTTCTTTTCTTTTCTCCCCTCTCGTCTTCCTTTCTCTCTCAGTTTCCCCTCCTCGTTTTCCTTCTATTTGGGCTCTTTCTTTGTTTTATAGCCAGGATGACCGATCTTCGTTCATCGCTTTATCTATACCTTCAGAACAATATTTCTATCCTGCGAATCTTGTTTAGTATAGATGTACATTGGGCAGTCTAGCTTGGCGCGAGTATCTACTAGATCAGTATACAGAGAATAATTCAATTCCTTTATTGGGCAATAAACAGCAAAGTGGAAGACGGTCAGAATCAGAATCTACAATTATCATCGACGATGCTCTGTTCTACTTTCCGACCAGATAGAATGTATCCACTCAGGCAGTCTTACACAAAAGCGCCGATGTGCCGCTGTTCATGACGGCTCCATATTGTTCTTGAGTGAAGTCAAGGTTGTCGCTCATACGTAAAATGCAAGAGCAGACTTCGACGATGCAGGATACCATCAAATTAAAGCAGTCTTGGGAACAGATCTCACGGATTATGGGTGCGAGCAAAGCAGTCCCTTGAGCACCCCCTTCTCTGAAGCGGCTCTTGGTTCAGATTTACACAATATGGTGGCTCGAGCGAGTCGGAGGTCTGGTACCTATATAGAGAACCCGCTTCCACTTGCCTTCTCTACGTCAGACTCAATCTCACTCATAACAATCTCGTCACATCATACAACCCACATTCTGAAGCGTCCATCACACTTCACCAGAATTTCAGGAGACGAGCTCATGGAATTTGGTAAGAATCGGCTAATTGAAGGTGCGGAGGAAGACCGCGAGAACGTGGAACTAGCTCTGGACGACATCGAAGCCTTTGGTGAGAAAATCGAGTGGTACGTCAGACGATGCTAACACAGCCATCCCTCGAGGGCAATCAATTGATGGATCTCGCAGCCCTAATAGATACTGCAACAGCAGGGTCTGCTCCAAGTCGTGCTTCGCTCGATCTTGCTTCGACTGGTGTCTTACGCATAGTCACCCCTCCGTGGAGGATACAGACGGCACGACCCCCGTCGCAATGCAGTACTACACGAACGATGCTCAAGGGCAACCTGTGTCTCGGACAAAGACTGTACATCGACGAGTATGCGGGCATGGAGATGCTCGAGAGCTTCCTGGCGATTGCAACATCGTCAAGTGTCCCTTCTCTGAGGACGAGTTATGGGAGCTCGAGTGGGAGCAACAAATGCAGGCCATGATGGCGCGTGAATCACCGTGAAGGGGCATTCGTCGCTATTGTATACGAAGCGCGGGCTGCTGCTGTGTACCGTAACAAGCCAAATCTTGCAGCCGGTCCGAATTCAGTGTACGTCAAGCTTGGGGTATGTATCATACCAGGTGAACGCTGAGCATGAACTGCGCGTGTACTTGTAAGTGAGCGCGAATACACGACATAGTTCGGCCCAGTGGTATCTGCGAGCTGCTCTGTATAGTCTTGAAGATTGAATAAACCTTTGTCAACAACCCCTTTTATAGACGCGGGCGGCGGAATTACAAGACATCGGAATTGTCAGCAAAGTCCATTTGAGGCGCTATTCCCGCCACTGCGCACCGTGTGGATAGCGAGGTGCCGATAAAATCTGAGACACTGCTGACTTGGTATATCAGCCTTTTAATTCCGTGCTCCGACCTTTCGACTCGAAGATCCAACATCAATCTCATCATCTCATTGGCGAGGAGCGAGGAGTCTGATGTCAAATTGGCGTTGAGACTGTGGGTTCAATGCCGGCTTCGAGATCGAACGTTCATTATCAGACTGACAAATGCAGCTCTCTCCATTGCCTCGCCAGACATACGGAGTACTACTACATACATTGCAACTGCAACATCACTGCGGACCACTCTATGAATAGCATCCCCCGTTATTCCTGTTATTCCGCAGTTCACACAACAACAAGAGACTCAAACCTCCGGCGGTGTTGCGTGTGAAACCCCGTCTCCCGCCTCCGCGTTGCCCATCCCGTCTAGTCCTATACCCGTCTCCCAGCCCCCCCCCCCCCCCCCCCCCCCCCCCCCCCCCCCGGACACAGATGACCAACATCGGAAAGGCCTGCGAGGCGTGCCGGGCCCGGAAAACGAGATGTGACGGCAAGGAGCCGTGCGCGCGGTGCCTCAACCGGAGCGTGTCGTGCGTCTACCGCACCCGGACGAGGAACCGGCCTCGCAAGTCGCAGACGCCGGGGACGGCCACGGCAGCGGCCTCGTCCTCCGGAGCTAGCAACCCGGACGAGACCCCGGCGCCGGCCGCCGCCGCGGGGGCACCGGAGCCCCGGGACAAGCCGCGGGACGACAACAGCTGGGGCTTCCACGTGCACAGCGTGGCCGCCATCACCACGTCGCCGTCGTCCATCATCCAGCTGCACTACGGGCCCTCGTCCAACTTCTCCATGCTGCACTCCATCTACCGCCTCATCACGGGCATACAGACGCCGCTGACGCGCCGCGAGGAGGTGGCCCAGGTCGGCCCCGGCCTGGACCTGTTCCAGAACCGGCAGCTCTTCTTCGGCGACCTGGCCGACGGCAGCAAGTCGACCATGGTCTCCAGCGACTACTCGGCCATGTTCCTCGACAAGGAGCTGTGCGGCCGCGCGCTGGAGCGCTACCTGTCCACCTTCTGGCACCTGCTGCCCATCCTGACCAAGGAAGACTTCCGCCGCCGCGCCGACATGCTGTACGCCTCGCCGGGGCTCTTCTCCTTCGACGCGCCCGACGTCGTCGTCGTCCTGCTGGCCATGGCCATTGGCGCGTCCATCCTCGAGGAGGAGGCCATGGCGCAGTTCCTCTTCCAGCGCGCCTCCCAGGGCGCCGACAAGCTCGACGAGCTCGTCAACATCCAGGCCATCCACATCCCGCTGCTGCAGGCCCAGTTCCAGCTCGAGCGGTCGCGGCCGCACTCTGCGTTTCTCTACGTCGGCGTGGCGTCGAGGAAGGCCGTCGCGGCGGGCCTGCACAGGGGGATCAGCATCAGGGGGCAGATGCGAGACTGCCTGCAGCGCCGGTTGACGTTTTGGAGTCTGTTCATCATGGAGACGTATGCAACAACTTACCTTTTTCTTCTTCTTCTTCTTCTATTCTTACGTCGTCATGCTAAAAAAAAAGTTGATACAGCTGGGTCTGCTTCTGCCTCGGACGCCCGACGTCCATCTCCGATCCGGGCGGCGGCGTCCCCGTGCCGCACGAGGAAAAGTTCATCCTGGCGCTCGTCAGGCTGGCGAGATTCATGTCCAAGTGCGCGGCGCGCATCTACAACCAGCACCACGAATCGCTGCTGCACATGTGGAACGCCGCGACGGAGCTCCGCCACGAGCTGCAGGCGTACGCGGAGGAGCAGCTGCTCGACATCCACATCGACGTTCAGGGGGAGCCGGGGGCGGGGGAGTGCGGCTTCTGCAAGACCATCATCGTCTCAAGTAGGTGGAAATTTCCCCTTAACTTCGAGTCGATGATAAGCTAATAAGATATGGCAGTGTATAACCACGTTCAGCTCCTAATGTTTCGCCCCTTTCTGGTCCTACGCGGCAAGCTGCGCGCTCCCGCGCCGCAGGTCGGCGCCGAGTCGTGCGACAAGCTCCGGGAGCTCACATGGCTCGATACGGCATGCGAGTACTGCCTGGAGCCCGCCCGCCAGATCATAAAGTACATCAACAAGTCGTGCGAGATCAACGACCTCTGCAAGGTACGCCCCTTCGAACTACGATCGAGTCGGGGGCTGACGAAGTATGGAACTTGACCGCTCTCCCAACAGGAAACCAAGTACTTCTCCTTCTTCCTCGAAGGCGCCTGCTACGTCCTCGGCTTCGACATGCTCCAGGACAAGACAAAGGTCGAAGCCCACCTCCCCTGGCTGCACGTCGCCCTCGACTGCCTCTCCTCCATGTCGCCCACCAACCCGGCCTCGCCCGCCCAGATCCAGATCCTCATCAAGGCCGTCAACCGCATCATCTGCACCGTCGTCCCAACCGCGAATCCCTGCCGCGGCATCCAGAGCCTCTGCGGCACGCCCCAGTGCGCCCCTGCCGGCGGCGGCGGCATGCCCATGCACGCCAACAACAACAACAACAACGGCAGCAACAGCCTGCTGACGCCCTCCGACACCTCGCCCGCGGCATCCGGATACCCGCTGTCGCTGACGTACTACGCGCCCAACAGCGCCCGGTCGTCGTCCGCCATGCCCGGGTTTCCCCCGCCCGGAGAGGGCCAGGGAGGAGCGGGCGCGATGAGCATCCCAGGGGCGCACGACCCGGACTTTGACTGGAGGATGTTTGACGTCGAGACGCTCATGTCGATTGATCCGTTTGAGTTTATCTTGAACGCGAAGATGAATGAGGAGGGGCAGACGGGGCTGTGAAGGACTTTCTGTTCTGCCTTTGCCTTTTTCACTCTGCATTTTTCGTTGGGGGGGGTCTTCGGCTTGCTGTGTATTATTATAGATTGGATGTTGAGTGAGACTCTGTACGCTACCTCAGATTGATATAAGTGGGAAACACATGGGAAAAGGTAATACGGCGTTTGGATGTTGGACGGCATACATAACATGACTTTGCAATAGGCTCTATATAATGACATCACGAGCATTCGAACTGTGGTCAATATCCATTCCATTTTCAGACCAAGTCAACTTCTCGTCCAATCTACTGCCTCACGACTCTCATCGCTCCGTCTTCACTAATGGACCATAACAACCTTCGGCGTTTTTTACAGCAGACCCTCCTGTCAATAGCAGAAAACACAGCTTCGGTAATGTAGGTATTCGACTGCAAGATCCATCACGCCACTTCGCGGTCATATACGATGAATGCGATTAGATCGACGGAATTACGGAGTTACAACGCATATAACTTGAACAGTATTACATCAGCTCTTCAAACATGATTCGAGCGGCTATAACTATCATTGTGCGCGCCTCTTATACGCACTAAGACTACACTCCATACTTATCCTTCATAACCTCTAACTTACATGTGATACCTACTAAGGTATACTTTGTACAGCCGCCTTGATCAGACCTTCAAGAGCCAACCTTCTGGTATGCTTATATCTTTAGAGTAACTCAATTGCTCTTACAAACGTTGTGATTGAAGGATGACTAGCCGCAAGTGCATGTAGGCCATCATGCTTTGGCTATACTTAGTCTATCTCGACTTTAGTAGGATGCCAACTCCACAGGGGCTCATTCTCCCCGTCATAGGTGGCTATGACACGATGAATCAAATCTTGAGAAACATAAGAGTCACCAAGCTCAACGAGAAGTCAAATCATGGGGCCGCGGACGAAAGATAAAACAAGATGCCATCAAAATATCTGCCCCTGACTGAGCTCCGTCACATTGACCCCTATCGCTCCTCAAGCAGAGTGACCCCTATACAAACCCTCACCACACATCCAACTTCCCCAACACCCTCAAGGCTTAATAACAACAAACTGCCCAGGCCCAGCATTCCCCTTCGCAGCATCAAAAGCCTCACTCCACTCCTCCAGCCCAAACCTCCCCTCGCACATCGCCCCAATCCTGCCCCCCAGCCCCAAAACCCCCGTCTCCACCATCTTCACCAACAGCCTCGCATCCTCCCGCTCATACATGAACTTCCCATGCAGCTTCAAGTCGTTGAACATAATCGCCGCATACGGAATCGCAACATCCCCCGCGATGCCCCCCATCAGGCTCACCCGCCCCGAATGAGCCAGTGACAGTATCCCGCTCATGATGTGCGTCGACGACGCCGCCGCCGGGGGGCAAATGTCATAGAAGACGTCAATGGGGCCGTGCCGCTTGATAGCCGCCGTGTCCGCCTTGACGTCTCCCGTGAGCTGCACCGTCTTCACCCTGTCGCTCGTCGCGGCCAGCTTCTCCAGCACCTGCCCGTTTCTTCCCATGGCAACGACCTTTGCCCCCAGCGCAAGCGCAAGACTCACAGCCGCAGTCCCATAGGGCCCCGTGGCAGGCCCTATGAGAACCGTCTCACCAACCTTGAGATCAATGTCCCTGAACCCCCCAAACGGAACGAGAAGTCGATACAAGTACGCCAAATCTTCAACAGTATACCCCAGCCCCCCCTTGGCTGAATCCCCCAACAACCGCTCCTCATCAAGCGCATACACATTCTCAAGCGGAACTTTGGCGTACTCTGCATACGTCGAGTCCCTCCACTCATCAGTCGCAAGCTTCACAGTCGTCGTCGAAAACCCCTGGTGAATGCCCATCAGGTAGCTCGCCGAAGTGTCGTCCCGAGCACGCGTCATGATGTCCACGAGCACCAGCTGCCCAGGCGCAAAGGTGCTGCAGTCCGGTCCCACGGCCGCGATCCTTCCCACTGCGCTGCCGCCGGGGACGTACGGCTTGGGATAGGGGTACGGACGGGTGCCGTCGAGCATCTCGCGGCTGTAGGAGAGGACGTTGGCGGCGAGGACGCGGACGACGACGTTGCCTGGGGTTGCCTGCGGTACGGGACGGGTTTCGACTTTGGGGGGAGTGTCGTTGGAGTGTAACACGAGGGCTCGATGAGTCTCGGGAAGAGGAGATTGAGAAGCCATTGCTGAGATATGTTGTCGTAGACTGGTGATGGATTGAGAGAATCTGAATGATTGACGGGGTCCGCTTGACGAGACTCACCTCGATCATTCCATCTCCAGAGCTTTTATAATGCTCACATCTTGCCCTCTTACACCATACATCTCATTCAACTATATCCAGGTGAACTTGAGATGGCCGGAGTTTGCGACCATCAGAGCTATTTCCGGAATCGTGCAGAGGCTGTCCATAGCTGATTAATTTAGTCCCGCGGGGTTCCGCATCTCGCCCGCAGGATTCTTTAAACCCGGCCAGCCTCGCCATCGCCAGAGCACGTCGAACCATGTCGAGGGAGACAATGTTTAGTGATTCGCCGCCCTATCAGCCACACATCATTGAGCAGTCGTGCAACCATCCTTGCGACCGATCACTTATACCTAGTCAGCCCGTCAGTTGTCCAATGAGGGGAGGGAAAGAAGTCCGACAAAGTGCGGTTTATCCATGAGAGTGCGGCGATGATGTGATTGATTAATTTTCAAGTACAGAGCGTGATGCTTGTCAATATGTCAGTCAAGCCGTGGTGATAGAACCTGAAGCAGTAATCTAGCTGCGCATTCCCAGATATCTCGTGGTCATCGTCGTGCTCTTAGAAGCGCCTGTTACCCCAATCACAACCTCTTCCCCGGGAACGAGATCAACCAGATTGTCGTCAAAATTGACGGCTTCATCGTCCACCTCTAGAGCAACTCCCTTCACTGGCACTTCCGAACTGAGCGTGACTGAGCTGCCATCTTCAGAGAGCTTCGCTTTCAAGCTCTGAGGCTGCTGAAAGTGGACATGCTTCAGCGGCTGCGGCCAGTCGACATACCGAGCAAGTAGCTTGCCATCCTGGTACAAGTAGGCAGCAACAACTGTGCGGCCCTCAAGCCCAGCATTGGGAATCTTCACTGGAACCTCCATGGTCTTCAGCTCAGTGGTCCTGTTGCCGGGCAGCTGTTGTGACGCTGCGATGGTCTCACTGTAGACTTCTTCCGCTGTCTCCACATCCCAAGCCTTGACGACGCAGCTGGTTTTGACCTCGTCCAGTGTAAAATTGGAAGCCCAAATCTCAAGCTTGGTGCTGACTTCAACATCGACCCTCGTGTACTTGCTCTTGGGATGGCGGTGCTCGGTGCGCTTGATTCCCACCGTTATGGGAAGCAGTTCCCTCTTGACGGTGTAGTAGGCGAGCTTCGGCCGCAGATAGTAATCACAGATGGCCCATGATGTCACAGGCCAGCAATCATTCAGCTGCCAAAGCAGAGCTCCGCTGCAGTATTCTCGCCCAGGACCTTTCCATTGACGGCGCCAGAGCCGGAAGGCAGACGACAGACACTCTGCCTGAACCAACTGTGTGGAGTAGATGTACTGCTCCAGAGGGCTCGTAACATACGGAATGTTCTCTGCGAGATACAGAGCAATTCGGCGCTCATGCCCGTCGGCCTTGTTGTGAAAGTCCACAATGTCCGACTGCGCGTGCCGGTCTGGGTCGTCTTTGCCTTTGGGCAGCGCAGCATCAATGGTTCGAGCAGATGGGAAAGCCTCCAGACCAAACTCGGAGACAAATCTTCCCATCAGCTTGTCGAAGTCCTGATATCTTGCTTGAGAGCCATGCCATACGTTCCACTGGTGGATGTCTCCTATAGTGGGATCCGACGATGTCTTGCCACCCCAAGGACTTCCATAGTGGTAGAACGTCGCCGGCACGAGGTCTTGACACACCTGCACGAGAAGGTACTCGTAAATGTAGCGGGCGGGGAAGTCCGACTTGAGCCAGCTTTGAGGATCTTTGTCTTGCACGTCGTATGTGAGCCCCTCGCTCTCCTGAAACTGGTAGTCTTCGTTGTTTCCAGCATAAATGACAATGCTGGGGTGGTGGCGCATGATTTTGACGTTCGCTCGGGCTTCTCTTTCGACAGATTGCAACATCTCCGGGTTGCAGGGGTAGTTGCCACAAGCGAAGAGAAAGTCAACCCAGACCAGTATTCCTTGTTCGTCGCAAGCGTCCAGCAAGTTCTCATCCTCATAGACGCCACCGCCCCAGATGCGTATCATGGACTGATTGCCTTCCACCATGAGCTTGATCCAGTTTTGATACTTTTCTTTGGTGATTCGGGGAGTAAAGTTGTCGGCGGGAATCCAGCAGCTGCCTCCGCAGAAGATTGGAATATTGTTCACCTTGAAAAAGAAGGATGTTCCTGGTTGGTCCTCGAGGGGCTTCTGGACAAGCTCTACCTTTCGGATGCCTATCCTCTTTGACAAAGCATCGACTTCTTCGTTGCCATCCAGCAGCGTTGCTTTGGCCGTGTACAACGGCTGCTTTCCATATCTGGCCGGATACCACAGCTCTGGGTTGCTGATTGTCAAAGTAGCCACTGCACCCCCTTTCGACACATCCACAGTATCACTCAAAACAGTCTCGCCGAGCGAGAGCTCGAACCGCACCTTGGACGCCTTTCCCTCCGTCTCTGCATGAAGCTCAACCTTGGCGCTCTTCAGAGTATCATCCAAAGTGACATTTGCGTACAGATCAGCCAGGCGTGATTCGTAGACCTCGAGGTTGATGGGCTTCCAGGGCCCGCAAGTCAACAGCGTGGGGCCCCAGTCCCAGCCCCAGTGATACTGCGCTTTTCGAACCGCCAGTCTGGAGTGGTCTCCATTCCAGACTCCCCATTTGTGCTCGGGGATCTGCTCTACTCGCTCCCATCCTCGCAGATACGCACTGTCAAAGGTGATGACGAGCTGGTTGTCCTTGTCCGCCTCGTTGAGGAGTGCAGTGACGTCCACACGCTCGGGTATGAACATGTTGTCCGTCTCGAGGATCTTTTTGTCGTTGAGCAGCACCTCGGCAAAGGTATCCAAGCCGTCAAATGCGAGAACCGCCTTTTCTTGGCTGCCCAGCTTGGGCGTCTTGAATGAGGTGCGGTACTGCCATGCCCTCACTTCTCCGACCCACTGCACGTCCAGTTCATTCTTTCCGATAAAGGGGTCAGGAATGAGCTTGTGATGCAGGAGATCAAGATGGACGTTGGTAGGAAACTGAGAGACTGGCCGGAACTCAGGCTTCTCGACATCTGTCCTGCCAAACTGCCAGCCTGCATCGACGGGGATGATCTTGCGAGGTGCCATTGCGGGGGAAGTTGGACAGCCGGTGAGCTGACGGTGAATCTCCCGCTTGGCGAAAGAGTCACACTCTTGATATGGAGAGGGAAGAAGAAGAGGACAAAAGGAGCTTTAAAAGAGGAAGAGAACAAGAGATTGTGTAAATTATAGAAGCAGTCAGTCAGTTACTGTCTCAAGTACTTATACCTGAAGTCTTGAAGCTTATGGAAATGGCATGACGGAAGGAGCACCTCCGCGTTCAAAAGCGGGAAGGCGGGGGAATCTTGGAGGACCAGCATTTCCCTTTAAGCAGCGATAAGAAAGCGACAGGCAGAGAAATGCCCGAGAATTGATGCGAAGAGCCGAGTAAAGCTGCGAACTGCTGCAGGCAATTTATCCTGATGTACCGTAAGTTGCTTGACGCACGTTGCGACAAATCAAAAGCGTGCGGAGAAACGAAGAAATCGACGCTGTGCCGCATCTGGCATGATGGAGATGCAGAGTGACTTCAGTGGGCGTGGCACGATGATGCCCAACGATACCTTGTGCGAGCATCAAATACTTTGACTAAGACAGGAGGAAGCAGAATGGGGCTACATCAAATATTCGCCAGGAGATGGATACTTCATAATACTCATCAATTAAAGAAAAAAAGAGCTCGACGAGAAGAACAGGTCAGAACGAATCCATCCAAGGGCCTGCTTCAAAACTTCTATAACACTCCCAAACGCCAAGTTTGCTTGCTGCCATTACCCTCTCAAAGCTCGTTTCTGCATTAACGAAGGAAACCAACAAACCAGAATAGGCTCAGTATAACTTGATAGTACTTCCACTCTTCCACCATTTTGTCATGCGCGCAAAAGAAACTGAACTTGGCTGAGCTCGTGGCATCAAAACAAGGGCTAACGCAAGGAGAGTGAACATAACAGCAAATGTCGTTCGATACAGCTCCGGCTGTCGTCATCAGCAACATCCTCGCCCCCTCCGACGGCTGCTGAGCGTAAAGACCTCTTCCCACTCCCGCAGGTTCCAGTTCTGGTTTCGTTTGCCTCGTCTGCGCCTCCGTGGGCCGCTCAGGCCCTCATCCAGCGTGCCTCCGGTGACGGAGCTCTTGATGCTGCCTCCATCACTGGCCGTGTTCCATCCGCCGCCGTCTCCGTATTGGATGCCGCTCATGGGGTCGTCCGGGTCGATCTCGCCCAACTCAATCTTGGTCAGGATCATTCTCGCCAATCGGTGAAAGATCTCATCCACGCCTTCGCCATTCAATGCGCTCGCTTCTGTCACGACCGGAATGCCCACAGTGCTCGCCCATCGAGTCGCCTCGGCGGACGAGATCTCGCGCCCCTCTGGTGCCTCGGTAGCTCTCTGCTGCGTGCCCGCTCCGATCGAGTTGGCGTGGTCTCTGTACGAAGATGGAACACCGCCATTGCCGCCTGCCGTCACCGTCGCCGCTGAGCCCACGCTGCTGGGAGTCGGGGGAGGCAAACTTGTATCGATAAGGTTCTCAGAAGCCAGGTCCAGCTTGTTGCCCACCAGCAGGACGCTCAGATGAGGAGACGCCAGCGCCCGCGCATCGTTCAGAAACGGCTGCAGACCTCGAAAGGACATGTGCGATGAGATGTCGTAGACCAGGATTGCTCCCGCCGCTCCGCGATAGTACGATCTCGAGACGGATCGAAACCGCTCGGTGCCTGCTGTATCCCATAGCTGCCAATGAGGAAAACATCTGTATCAGCACACCGTGACCCCTGTAGTAGGTAGAAGAGATGATGAGAGTGTCGGTTATACTTGGAGTTTTATCCGCTTTCGCCGCGCCCCGCTCCCGACCTTGATGATCTTGGTTGCGAACTCGACGCCGATGGTCTGGGACGACAGCACCCTCCACTCGTTCTTCACAAACCGGTGAAGCAGACACGACCTGTGCGCAGACAGGGAACCGCCTTGTTAGCCGTCCGTGATGCCCATCGCAAGAGACTCCGAAGTAGCGGCACTTACTTGCCCGAGCCGCTGGGTCCCAGCAGTATGATCTTGGCCAGGTAGTCGTACATGCTGCCGAGCTCCTAACATTCCACCGCCGTCTCAGTACATGTCCCTCGCCGTGTCATCGCGTATCTAGCTTTCGTCTCGAGCTTCGCTCACCTGCTCGGGGCGAGCTGTTCCAGCGCTGGATTCGCTCGCCCCAGACGACCGCCTCGGTCGCATCATGGGGCGCAGAGTCGTCGGGGAAGGAGATTATCGAAGAAAAGCGCAAGGAAATAAGTCGTACGTCGTCGCTGGTCGAGTCGAAGATGCGAAAGCAAAATCCCGAGAGCGCCGGCTTGTCGTCAGAGTGAAACACACAGATAAGAGAGAAAACGGATGTCGTTGGCGGCAGAGAATCTGGATTGGATGTGTGATGTCGCTTCTGGTCGCCAAAAGCGGCCTGGAATGCAGGGATGGTGTCACTGGTTCACTCGGCGCACGGGCCCCCGATTGTCTTCACCTCACCTGAGGTCCAAGGCTCCAGTGGGACTCTCTTACCTAGTAGCTGTATGGCCACTGTAACGGGCCCCTGTAGGCGCGAAGACCCCCACTGGGCTGGAACAGCTCGCTGAGCGCGGCCCAATGACTAAGCGACCGGCTGGGCATGAATGGAGACGTCGAATCCACCAAAAGAGCTGTCATGTGGTGTTGCTGCATGACTGTTGATGCTGATAAAAGAGGTTGGAGAGAGGGAAAATGGGGAGATTGTGGAGGAGAATCACATGAGTTTCTGAAGATCTTCCGAGAATTTGATATAATTTTGTAGCCATAAGACTTGATGGTGATAAACGGCAGCTTCTAGTGCTGAGCAACCACCTGCAGTTGATGGTGGAAGCTGGAGCTTCGAGCCTCGGCACAGCGTGCTGCTGCAATGACCGCCACTTATGGCTGACCACAACTTGCCAAGATGGTATTACACAGCATCACCATCTTACACGAGCTCTCACTAGCAGAAATTGCCTCCAATTTACAAGTTCTCCCTTCAATAAACACTCACATCAAGCCATGAAGATCCAAAATCGCACATTCATCATCTCCGGTGGCGCGTCCGGGCTCGGCAAAGGCTCCGCCCTTGAACTCATCCAAGCCGGCGGCCACGTCGCGGTCCTCGACATCTCCGACCCGGAAGCCGGCCAAGCCGTCGAAAAGGAACTCGGCCCAGCAGCAAAGTTCTTCCACTGCAACGTCCTGGACACGGAGAGCATCGCAAAGGCCGTCCAGGGCGCGGTGGACTGGGCGAGCAAGACGGGGAAGCCCCTTGGCGGCGTGATTCCGGCAGCGGGCGTCAATCTCCCAGCAGCGGTAGGCCACCATGTGTCGATACTACTAGATCGATTGCTTCTTTGGATTCTAAGTAGAGATGCAGATACTTAATAGCAAGGGCAAGACTGTCAATCTAGACGACGTCGATTTCGTCCTGGGCGTCAATATCAGAGGCACAATCGACCTCATCCGGCAATCCGCAGTGCATCTCGCCAAGGTCGAGCCCGAGGGCCCGGACGGAGAGCGCGGCGTCGTGATTCTGGTCAGCAGCTCGAGCGCCTTTGACGGCCAGTACGGCCAGGTCGTCTACGGGGCGAGCAAGGGAGCTGTCGCGTCAATGGCCCTGCCCATGGCCCGCGACCTGGCTCGGTACGGCATCCGCGTCGTTGCCATTGCTCCCAACCTGTTTGTGACGGGCATGTCATCGGTGATGAGCGAGAAGTCGTGGAAGAGCATCTCGCAGACGTTTTTGTTTCCGAACAGAGCAGGCAATCCGCCCGAGTTTTCCATGCTGGTGAGTTCATACTTGACAGACACCTGCTTGGATGTTGCCGAGATTAACCTGCTTCCGTGTAGGTCAAGCACATCATCGAGAACCCCATGCTGAACGGGGCTGTCATCCGACTGGATGGAGGATCGAGGTTGGCCAAGATCTAAGCCGCCTGTTTGTGTTGGTTTATCTCTATGAGACGCGGCGAGACTATTACGTGTACATGTACCCTATATACTGTCTCCATTTGTATAGTATCAGAGCAATTCGTGTCCCTTCAACTCATCACTGCTGCTCTACCTGCTCATCTCCGTTTAAAATGAATGCAGCTGTAAAAGAAGCACATGTCCATCATTTACAGTCTCATTCCAAGCTCGAAAGGCAAGTGCAGGTGTTGGACTCGCCCCACCATGATTTACACAGGGCAACACCAGATGTGAAGCATCAAAATACGTCACCTTCATTCACTCCATCTCACTTTCATCTCTCTATCCACTTGCCCGCTCACTCAGCCCTCAATCTCACTAAACAAACTTGCGTCTCTGCCTTCATTATCCTCGAGTACGCGATACGGATGCCTTTTCCATTCCCCCCAGTTTCTACAGCTCATCTCCCAATGGAAGGCACCATAGTCAGTCCTCACCTTGAGACGCCCGGGGCCTTCAATCTCATGGGACATCTCCAAAGCATCAGTCACTGGCTTGCAGCCACGACAACTGCTAAGTTCTACGATTGCGCCTCATGGAATTCCATACGATGGCACATCCTTCTCAGCCTTGCCTTTCAACACGCCCGAATATGCGCTGCCATGACACCAAAGGAAGCCCACGACAGAATACTCACCCGTCTGCAGCAAGAGTACTATCCCCTACGCCAGAGGCCAACATGGTGTCGTCTAGCAATTCAGGCTCTGATTGTAGTCCGATACGTCTGGCTGGCCGCAAAGATGCTCTTTCTGGAGCTCTATCTCCTGGACCTAGCCTTCTGGAAGATGCATCGCTATGCTCGACAAAGGAACCTCCTCCCTCATATGACACGCATCTTCTCACCCGGCTTTCACAGGTTGGCCGTCTTGGCTCCCTTGCCGCCCTCTAGGTTTCGTTATGTGCTGGCGAACACTGTCGCCAGTATTTGGTACTCGTGGGCGTATTTCTTTAGCATCCCGCTGATCGCCTGGATGCTTCTCGCCGCGTTCAAAGCATGATGCTGATAAGCGACTCAAATTGTCGCAAACAGTCGTGGACTGCATTTGCCGTCAAAGAAGCCGTAATATCAGATGCGGAGTGCATGAGACAGTATCGATTCGCTACGGTAACTGTACGCGGATATAACGCTTACAGACCGGAAGAGTGCATACACACACAGTGAGCCTACATAGAAGATGTAAGGATGCAATGGTCTGCTCCACCAACAGCCTGGGCGATGTCGCAATCGCATTCATAATCTCGCAAACCTACATCGTGTCTCAAGAATGTTGAGAAACTCACGCAAAGATCATTGAAAATGGCTGCCAAACGACTCAAGATCGCCATCCTGGACGACTACCAAAGGGTGTCCGAGAAGCACTTTGCAAGATTCAAAGACGACCACGAGATCGCTTATTTCCCAGACACCCTGCCGCCATACAATGGTCCAGACACCCCGCAATCAGTCAAAGATGCCTTGGTCAAGAGACTCGAGCCATTCAACATCATCAGTATGTATTCGAATCCTGACAGAAAGATCACTGGTCACTGATGATGATCGCCTCAGATACCGTACGAGAGAGGACACCGTTCCCTGCAGAGCTGGTCAATCGGCTGCCCAACTTACAGCTTCTCTTGACACAAGGTCGCCGCAACCTGTCCCTGGATCTCGACGCCTTCAAGGCGCGGGGCATCCCCGTCGCCACAGCAATCCACGTCCATCCCGCCGGCGAGAACAACGTCGAGAGCACAGTCGAGCACATTGTGACCATGATCATGGCTCTCGCGCGCAACATTGCAGCCGACGACGCGGGCTTGAAAGCCGGCCTCTGGCAAGCCAACCTCTGCACCTCCGTGTCCGGAAAGACGCTGGGCATCATCGGGCTCGGTCGCCTGGGAGGTGCCGCGGCCCGGATTCTCCACGTTGCTTTCGGCATGAAGGTCATTGCCTGGAGCCAGAACCTGACGCAAGAAGTTGCCGATGAGCAAGCGGCACACTTCAAGTTACCCGTCGCAAACTCTGAAGGAGAAAAGACGTTCAGGGCCGTTAGCCGGGAGGAGCTGTTCAAGACCGCCGACGTCGTCAGTTTACACGTCGTGCTCTCGGACCGCACCCGGGGCTTCATCACATCGAAGGACTTGGATCTAATGAAGCCGTCAGCCTTCTTCGTCAACACGTCCAGAGGCCCGCTCGTCGTCGAACAAGACCTGCTCGACACTCTCAAGGCCGGCAAGATCCGGGGTGCCGCGCTGGATGTCTTCTGGCAGGAGCCGCTTCCTCGGGATAGCGAGTGGAGGAGTGACGGCTGGGGCAAGGATGGTCGTAGCCATTTGCTGGTGACGCCGCATACGGGGTATGTCGAGGAGGCGGCCATTAATGGTTTCTATGAGCAGGCGGCGAATGATGTGGAGGCGTGGATTGCAGGGAAGCCTCTGAAAATTCGGCTTGCATGAGGGCAATGTCCCTTGCAAGTACCACTGGTATGAGGCTGAGGAAGACGGAGGGTTTCCTTGAACCAACGATGAGAGCAGACATGTATCCATGAATGAAGCAGAAGATCCGGAAAAGTACGAGTAGGTGACAAGTGAGACTGTTTTGATACCATCTGTGGTTACACATGTATAGGGTTCTCATGTCCAGCTGTGTCTGAACACGTGTAAGTCAAAGATGACCGGTACTGACATGAGATGCAGTGTCGCTTATCCAAGACACTTGAAGCACCTTAACCCAATATATCTTGTACCCATCATGGTGAAATACCCAAGACATGTAACTCTTCTGGCCGTGTCTCATCTGATTCATTTGTCTCAAGCTTAATGTAGGAGCCTTATCATAAGCATGAACGGCATGACATGACATGACGTACGCAGGCAGCATATGTCACTCCGGTTTCACCTGCAAATAGAGACGATTATCCCGTACCTGCGGCACCATCAAGTCTCCGGCCCAGGTCGATGAACTACCCAGGTACTGGCTACGTAGGTTATTACAAACTTCCATCAGTATAGTCCACGTCTTCATACATAGTAAGTATAGCCTTACGAATGTACGATTCAGCAATGCACCGATGAGGTGCTGCCTGTCTGCACTCGGTATCATGACCCCAGATGGAGTCCAAGTCCTATCAAGACCTTCAAACAAGTCCCGGCCACAAGAACAAGTCCTCGGAGAAATTATAAACGAAGAAAAGAATGCAATGGTATTCCAGGATTTGGATCATTTCGTGTTAAGATGGCATGTGAAACGATGCACGAGCGCCCGAAATTACCATGTGCCACGTATGAGGCACGTTGCACTCGGTAGAAAAATGCCCGTACTTTTTGGTGCTCCCTCCAAGATACATATTGCTCTGTAACAGATAGAGAGGGATGTAACAACGGTGAAGCCTGGAAAGAAAACAGAGGATGAAAAATGTCATCGTATGTGACGTTGACACTTGTTACTTGCTTCAACAAGCCCTAGAACGGCATGCCTGCTCATCTTTGTGGATCTCATCCATGGATCACTCATTATCAGAGCCAGTAGGTATTCCAACATTGTCCCCCAAATGGCGGTCCATCCTGTGAGCTTCAACTCATGCCACCGGTCAACATCAAGGAATTTTCGAGGACCATCATGGCCAATCCAGTGCTCTCAATCCGGCACCTGGGCGCGCTTTAGTTGCAAGCGCTCACTTACGCACTGCCGAGGATGCGGAAACCACCGCTCCAAGGCCTTGTTCGGCCCTCTTGCCGGGGGGGCGCTGGTGTCCTATGGCGAGGCCACGAGGGTTGAATAGCTGCATCTTTAAAAGCCTTCTTGAACGGTTTCGACACCGAAGCTACTGTGACTATACAGGTATGCAGTCCGCACCTTCATCCACGGCGACATCTGTGCTACTGCACTGTCGTGCCCTGGCTCATCGGCCGTACTTCCAAGATGGGCACTGCCGGCCTTCCGCTTCCGGGGACTAGCAATGCACCTTGTCGAGTTTGGTTTGTCTTCTTCCCCTCTTCTTCACCTTCTTTGCCAAGCTCGTTCTAGTGACGATCTGTGGCCCTTGAGCCAGGAATTGAAAGTTATTTGCGGAGTAGTAGATACATCAAGTTGTCACTGCGAGGGATAGGAAACGAGCCAAGCGTCGCGCCCTCACGGTGGTCTCATAGGCGGACGTGATGTCGGTCAGCCGGAACATTCGTGTCAGCTCGAGATCAGAACGCGTGCATCGCTGATCACTCGGCGACAGCCGCCAAACCAACCTGACGTATGTACATTTCGAGGTCTCACAGCGTCTAGTCGTACCGTTTCTGGATCAAGTGGACGGAAGCGCATATGAGCCCTCCAGTCGGCCACTCATCCCGGCATACCAACCACCAGCGGTAACAGAGTGCCGAAATGCATGTAAGGTACATTCACATCCCTTTGCCATGGCCATAGCCAGAAGCCGGTTGATCATCTTGGTGACCTATTTGATCCTATGTTCTTTCTTACCAGTAATTTATGGTCTTACCTTCACTGATCATTGAAGGCTGCAAATTATACCTCCACAAAAGGTCACACAGTGTAAGCATCTTAACACCCCAGGACGAATTCCCAAACGCACACACAGACTTAAACAGAAGCATAACTACGACAACTCTCGAGTCCTCAGATACCCGTGAAAGTGTCCGTAGATGCTGAACAATCCCGCCCGTGGACGTTTTGACCGTCTCGTCCCGCCCAATCTCTCTCCACCTCCCCGCGAGTTTCCACCTCCATCCCCAAAAGGGCACCTGGTTTTGCTCTTGACCCAGAAGTAAGAAAAAAAAAAAAAAAGACCTGAACCGCCCCATCGATCTAGCCAGGGGCTATGCGTGGCCTTGCATGAATGATGTGACGGCCTAATGTGACTCTGTGTGAGCACTCGACTCAGTATCAGCCGCGACGCCCTCGCACACCCTCAAAGACCTGCCGTATTGTATCAACCTCTTCTCACAAGCGCCGCTGGCTAAACGAGAGAAATCCACAAAAAAGTTGTCTTTCCATTGTTCGGTCGATCAAGCCCAAAAGAGGCTACAAAATAACTAATTACTCGGCCGAGCAGACAAGGCTACACCAGGGGAGGGTCTGGCCGATTGGTCCCCGGCCGATTAGTGAGGTGTCAAGAAGCACTTCGCTGAATGGAATAGGCAGGTCGACGCTGGAATGTGCAAGTGGTAGTGACGAGACACGGGCTGGGACCCGATGGCTCCATCACGAGCCTCTTGGCTTTTGCAATGAGTTGCAAGGATCTGGAAAGCCTATGGGGACAGAGACGTGGTAGGTAGTCGTAGCAAATGGCAGTATATAACACAGCTGACATTCCCCCCCTACTCCGTCGATCTCTTTCGGACTGTCGCTCCAGCCCAAGCAACAACTCCCAATTCCTTCCAGATCTCACGGTATCTGATCCAGCCAAAGGGAAAAGCAAGATGAAGTCCTCGCTCAAGGCCCTCGTCGCCGGCACCGGCCTGGCCTCGCTGGCCTCCGCCGTCACCCCCGTCTCCGACTCGGACATGACCAACCTGCTCAATGCCGGAGGCGTCGAGCTCGCCATGAAGGCCCAGCCCATGTGGTTCTTCGGCCAGGCCATGAACCAGCCTCCGTGCATCCCTACCTTTGCCACCACCAACGGCGGCCAGACGCCCTCTGCTGCCCTCTGCGCCTATCCCGACATGGGCTGCAACTGCCGCACCCCCGGCGTTCCCATCACCAACGTTGCGCCGTCGTTCCCTACCTACTACAGCTACGAGAAGTGCACGGACACCACCATCCGAATTCAGTACTCTCTGTTCTACGAGAAGGACGGGTGAGTTTTGGTCTTGTCGGAATCTTTGTGTGGAAGGTCCACGATACTGACCAATTCCGTTTCAGCTCTGAACCTGAGGGCATCCTCGGCCACCCTTAGTAAGTACCCTCCAGCTCAAAAGACTGCGGGTAGCTCAACTTACTGACACCCACAAAGCGACTGGGAGCGTGTCATCGTCGAGTGGTCCAAGGGCTCCGACAGCAACTGGGTCCCCGGCCAGATCCTCCTGTCCCAGCACTCCGGCTACGACCGCCTGAACTGGACCGACATCCAGAACACCTTCAACACCGAGGACGCCAGCCTGCAGCGCGGCGGTGACAACGGACGCACGAACCTTGACCACCCCAAGGTCTACGTTGCTTGGAGCAAGCACGCCAACTTCGACGATCGCAACACTGTAAGTCTAGAAGAAATGATGCCAGTTGTGAGCAAGCGTTTGAACCCCTTCTGATTCTCTCCCTAGGGTTGGAACGACCCTCTTTCTCAGCTCGACGACAACGCCTTCCGAAGCCAGGACTGGTGGTACTTCCCCGTCGCCTGTAAGTCAACGCCCACCCAGAATGTCACATCATGAACTCTGCTAATGGGAACGTAGCCGACTACCTCCGTGCCGACCTCTCCACTCCCCTCGGCCAGCAGATCGCCAGCTACGACTGGGGCGACGCTTCGTCCTACCCTGCTTCTGTTCACGCCTCCCTCTGCCAACAATAGAGATTTGATACCATTTATGTATATGCATGTAGCAAATGACAGTCTAGATATGTCAGCGCAATTGATATAGAAGGATATTTCAAGTTCAACTTGATTCACGGGTGCTTGTTGCTTCGGTGTGACGTGTGCATGTGACTGAGATTTGGGCGATCTTGACTTTGACCGTGTCAATGGATCAATCATGAACGTCAATGAATCCTTTCTAAGTCACAGTCGCTGGTCACCAGCTTCTAAACCCCGGTTGTCTCAGTTCAGGATCAATGGTTGTGATTATTTGAGACATCCGTACTGTAGGGATATCGGCCGTAGAGACCGTTGAAGGGCCCCACAGCCGGCCCGGGGCCCGGCGACCACTCCGGCGTACTTTGTACATGTACTGCACTTACTGCTCCAACACAGGCAGGTATTCAAATAGCATGTCATGTTCAATCGTCAAATTAGACAATGGAGTCTGTTATATTGAGATAGATCAGCAACCTCATCCTGCATAAGCGTTGAAATAACTTGATCGTAGCGCTCCCCAAGTCTCGCAGTAATTCGTTCCTTCAACCTCACTTGCCATCCACCATTTATGCGCCAACGGAGCTCCCCGTTATATTATTCCGCGCAGATCTACGGAGTGAACAGAAAAAGACTCAAAGTCAGCCACCTCCTCAAAGTCTTTATTGCGGTTATTAATGCGTTTCCCCCATCCAGACGGAGTCGCCGAGGACTTTTGTTCGCATTCGGAACTGGGCTGCAGCTGGTCGGCGAAGGCCGTCGAGACACGGAGGGGCATTCGTGATTACTCATCAGGCAAGTAGGTCAGAAGCTCGACAGCGCCCTACCTTACGTTGAAAAGAAGTCGTCATTGGGAGACTCACCGGCATCCCATATTGTAATGGTGCTCATTATACGTGCCGTATCTCGGACAACGTAATATGCCCGGGTGTAGCTGTGCCGGTACCTCAACTGGTATGTTCGGTCTCGCAACCGTTCGCCTTGCTCCTTCCTAGTAATCCGCACCTTCTGCTGCAGCTGCCTCGTACCTTCCATGACGGAGACCAGTGTCAACTGGCTGAGTCACCTGATCAGCACTACCAAATGATGTCCTTTTGCTTCTACGACTTCAGACTTCAATCCACCGACATCCGTCTTACTCGCATCACCACGTCCCGATCTCAAGCATTCTAGCGTCTAAATCAGGGACGCGCAGCAGTTTCGCCTATTGAGCCAGTCTCGCTCGCCGACCACTCGTTGACGTACGCCAATCAGATATACATCCAGCTGTGAGGCAGTTAGCTGGGGCTTGCTTCTTATTTGCAGGGCGTGGGAACGGACAGGGAGCGGGGACCCAATTGCATGAGACGCGGGGCAGTGCTTTTTCGGTGCAGTCCAGCCAGTCTCTGTCTGTTCCGTCTCTTGCTGGGACTAGACCCCGAACCTGAACTGGACTGACAGCCGGCCAAGCACACGCACAAGCACGGCACAAGCGACACACATGCACGGGCACAGGTACAGGCACAGGTACAGGCACAGCAGCAGGGACAGGCATCGGCATAGCCATAGGTTCTGGCCCGGGGCTCCAATGTTTCTTTTCGTGCGGCCCTGAGCACTTGTCCAGGTCTCTTTTTTCTCAGTCGTCAGAGAGCCCGACATGTCGACAGCAAAGGCGACCAAGAAGAGCGCGTTTTCCTGCGAACCATGTCGCCGCCGCAAGGTGAGCCTCGCTGCTTAGAAATTGTGCCATTGGCATGTCTCTGGCTTCTGCTGGAGAGGACGAAGACCAAGAGAGGAGAGACGAGACGAGACGAGACGGAGCTGACTCTGCTGGTGGCTTTAGGTCAAGTGCGGCGGAGAGCAGCCCATGTGCCAGCGCTGCGCTGCTCGCAACGACGATTGCGTCTACAAACTGTGTGACTTCAGATCCCCCTTCAGGCTTATCTACATCTGCCTGGTGGCTTTTGATCGTCGTGGCTGACACCCATCTGCAGGAACCCGACGCTGTCCTACACGCAGCGGCTGGAGGATCGCATCAAGGAGCTGGAGGAGCAGCTCGCAAAGGTCACGGCTGCAACGCCACCACCACCCGCAGCCACCGGCAGCAAGTCTCCTGCGTCGAGTCATCCAAGCCCTACAACCTTAGGGGGCGCTCAGCAAGACAACCGGCAGCAGATTGACGACAGCATAGCCCGGAGCTTCCGCGGTCTCAAGATAGACGAAAAGGGCGGCGTCACCTATCATGGAACCACAAGCTTCTTTAATCTTCCCAGTGATCGTAGCTCTGCGGCCGTAACTGCCGACATGCACGCTACCGCAACTGACCTCGAAAGTCAGCGGAGGGAGCGCCTCGTTTCGAACGCATGGCAGCAGCGCATCTTGGAAGAGTCATCTGGGGTCCCCGTACGTGTCCCGATGTGGTGTTGGTTGCTTGAAAGCTCAACTCTCATGCTTTACTCTCTCGCAGGAACCATTTCAGACGCTTCTTAATGTCCATTGGTGTTGGATACAACCCCTCTTCAACTTCATCTACCGACCAGCATTTACTCGTACGAAGCCCTTGTAGCTTGCCATGGCTCTCCCCCCTCTCCACCTCTCTATTCCCCATTATTTACGAATTCTGTAGGCGATATGCAGTCCATGGGTCCGTATTACTCACATACACTGCTCAACGCTGTTCTCTCTCACTCAATACGCTGGGCAAAGAGCGATCCCAAGACGAAACAGATTCTCGATGAGTCGTACGACGGAGGCGCCGTCTTTGGCGAGCACGCACGCAGTATGCTTTTCGACGAGCTCAGCAGGGGAGTATGCACGATCCCGACGGTTCAAACATTACTGCTCTTGAGCGCACAGGAATGCAGCCTTGGGAACACGACCCAAGCCTGGACGTACAGTGGCCTGGCGTTCCGGCTGATAGACCACTTGGGAATATGCGTGGACGGGGATCGATATATCAGCTCGGTCCACTTCACTGACGAGGACGTGGAAATCCGACATCGAGTCTTTTGGTCGTGTTATTTCTGGGACAAAATCATCAGTCTGTATCTTGGTCGATCGCCATCACTCAAGCACACAACGGTGTCTCCCCCTCAGATCATGTGTAAGCCTGATAATGTCTCCTCGTCGTTGCCCACACTCACGACTGTCGTCACCGTTGATGCTGACTGCTGTTACTTGTTGTTAGTCGACGACTCTGCTGAAAACGAGCTGTGGGTTCCCTTTGGGGCGCCTCCACTCCAAACCGCCCCTTGGAAGTATCCACCTGCTACCGCTCATTCGGCCTCTTGCTTCCTGAGCATGTGCCGGCTGTCAGTCATATTTAACGAAATCTTGATTCACATGTACGATCCTCTCATGCAGAATACCGAGTCCGAGGTGCTCGAGTGCCTGGCGACCCAGGAGCCGGCTCTCCAGCAATGGTGGGATGAGCTGGCCCCGTATCTGAAGCTCGAGCCCATGGCCTTGCCCAGCCTGGCCCCACCATCTCACATCGTCACGACCAAGTAAGTCCCTTGCCGTCCCAAGTGCCGGCCTCCGTGACCCGCTAACCGGCCCAACAGCTGCCTCTATCACACCTTCAAGGTGCTACTGTACCGTCCAATGCTCACCCGGAGAAGATTGGAGGACGACGTTGCGTCGAACCAACGCTACCTCGTCGAGTGCGTGTCATCCGCCACTGCCATCATCGCCATTTTTGATCTCTTCTGCCGAACCTTTACCATGAACTACTGCGTGCTGTCACTGGCGTACAGCGTGTACATCGCTTCGTCGATATTCCTGCTCCAGGTCCAGGCTGCCCCGGATGATGGACAAGCCCTAGGGCGGCTCAACTATTGTATGCAGGCTTTGAAGCAAGTCAAGACTTTTAGTCCCGGTAAGTCAAGAATCAGGCGCAGCTTTTCTTCGTTTCCGCTTGTCGCTCAGCTCCATGCTGACGCTTTGTAGTCATCGGGAGCGCCATAAACGCATTGAATAGGGAGCTCTCAGCCGTCGGCATCTCGTTGGACGTGCCGCAGCAACAGCAGCCACCCCCGATCCCCGTCACCGAGTTTCCTCTGGTGGCCCCAGGGTATCAGGCTGTCGATGTACCCGTCGACGCGTCGTCACCATCGCAGCCCCAGGCTGCTCATCCACTATTCCAGGTTCCTTCAACTCACAGCTATGGCACCCATGCAATGGCCATGGATCCAGGCATCTTCGAGGCCATGTCGTCCTTGGAGCCACTCAGTGTCCGAGTCGGGGCCCTTCCCAATGTGGACAATCAGAATCCTTTCTAGTGTATATATTGAGCGCTTCAAACGTTCAAAGCGTTATCCGTAGCTCAAATAGACCCTGAGCCAGGCCGGCCAGGCGGATATCCAGTATGACTTGTCGTTGGAAATCCGTGGATCTACTTCGCGAAGCGGTTTTGGTTAGGCTCGGTTCGAACGTCGAAATGGTGTATTGATGAGGGATTGGATTGCAATGGTAAGATATGATATCACGAATGCCAAAACGTTGTTTCTTTTGTTTCTTGATTCATTATCCAGGCTGTTCAATGTGGAAGCAGTGAGATCGCATACCAACAGAAGTCCAATACAGGGAGAGAAAAAGATTGTCAAAGTACACCTGGATCGGTCAGGGGAGGGCCTTTTTATACACGTTTTTAGGCATGATGATCAGTGGTTAGATCGGGATATGGCGGGGCGTCATCCGGGAAAGGCTCGGCGATGATCCGGATGGAGTCGATCCGGTTGACAAGGAAGGGAGAAGCAACATGTCACTGTAGGTGCGTGAGCTTGGGTACTAATACTACTAGCATCATGTAGCTGTAGCGCGAAAAGGGTGAGAAACGCTGGGGCGGAAGTTGGCCGAATATGATCTGTTTGATCCAGAAGCCCCATCGCTCATCGCCCGGCTCTCGGCTTCCTCCTGGAAAGCGTCAAAATAGCGTGGGAATGGTGGTACTCTTTTGTAGACTTGATGATTTGATTGCGGGGTTTGCCTTGGAACAGGGAGAGATTCAGTCCTTGCATCGATCTACTGGTTGGGATTTGGGGCAGTACCGGTGCTTCACGTATGATGGGGTGTATACCATTACGTCTTTGTGGAAGGGGACAAGTGAATGCTCTTGTGCTGGGAACGGCAGAGTATTGAGACTGTTTGGGCGGCTATGAGATGTGTGCCGTTCTCAACTCTGGATTCATTGGGACTGATGCTTGTCAATATGATGAGTTCAAGATGTGTACATGTACCATGCCTCAGCCGATCTACCAGGCTCGACTCTGGAACAAGACGTGATTCGATAGTCACTTCTCACTCGACAACACGCCAGGATGAAGAGAGCACCAATGGTCTTCTGAGGGTGAGAAGAAGAACGCCTGCTGTTGACTGGTCACTCTGGCTCAGTTGAAGGATCCTAAGGATCGCCCGAGTGAACGGATACCTGGTGATGCGACCAACGACAGCAGCTAGCCGACTGTAGCCCAAGCTTGCAACCATTCGGATGCTATTCGTGGAATTATTCCGTGTAGTTAGGGAGGGACGGACTGAGAGGGGGAGGGGGGAAACAAGACATTGTCATACGAAGTACATACCTAGAGATCATAAGCTTCTGTAGAAGCACTCCTCTCTTGGCGATGAGTTGACGGTTTGTGACATGACAAGCCCCGTGAGCAATCAATGTTCCATGTTCCTACCTGCGTGTCGGGTTGCCTTTCCAGTGGAGAGGTTCGGATATAATAACCCCTAGTAACTATGGAGGAGAATGGAGCAAGACGCAAGGGAGAGCTTTGGGTCGGGTTACTATACCCACCAACCCACCCCTGAAGACTGTCATCGATGACGAGTGCTGACGGTAGTAGTGCTAGAGATAGTACATCGTAGTTCGTGCAAGATGGGGTAATACAAGCATCTCTTTCGACTTGGACTAACAACATGAAGCACCACCTCGTGAGCTTGTTCGGTCACGCAAACCCGTTCACCTTACTCTCCAGTACAAGATGATGAAGAAAGAGTGCTCTTCCGAGTATGGGCAGTAGAGCTGTAAACCATGGAAACATCTGAGCCCGAGTTAGCATTGGACTTGTAGTACACGCATCGCAGCACCTGGAGGAGGGAACACCACCACCCCCCCTTCACGCCAGGCTTATGCAAGCTCCGCCCAAGTTCTTACTCAAGCCAGTTGGACGAAGGATTGAGGGAGTGAATGAGTGAGTGAGTGAGGGATCATGAATATGCACGAACTTGACAATCGAGAAAGAAAGGCCGGCTGGCTGACCCCCCCGGGGAGGAGCTTCTGCCCCGCAGAATAAGGGTCAATATCCACGACAAAACTGGATTCATGGCGGCGTCTACTCTACTCGAATCATGGCATGGATGTACTGTATGCACTCGCACATATATACCTACCTAACACACAGCTCTCATACGAGTACATGATGCCGATTGCCTTTTACCAGTCTTTTCTGTTCCGGCTCATCAGGGCTTGTTCCCGGGCGCGACACTTACGCAAACCGGAAATAGGGGGGGTCGACGGGAGCAGCCGCATTGGTCCGTCCGCCTGGGGGGGTGCTGTTGGTTCATTTGGCTTGTAGCCGCAGATTAGCGTGAAGAAAGCGCAGAAAATCAGAAAGTGATCGACCTGATTTATTGGATTCTTCCGCAATGGAGCCTCACCCAACCAAAACTCCACCAGTAATACCGGCCATTGATACCGTACACGCACAAGCTTGCTGTGGGGACTCTCAACTGGAGAGCCGAGGAGAGGGAACAAAGGAAGAAAAGAAAAAGAGCTTTGTTGGGCGTTCTCGGATCGGAAGTTGGCCGATGCTGGTTCTAGACCCCACACAGGACGGAGCTCTTGACTTGTTACTTATTAATCTACCTTACGGAGCACCTGCAACGCGCGTAGTAGCATGTATATGTATGTACGAATGACAGAAGCACAGCATGAACCCGTGAGGATCCATATAATGCTCCCTCTTTGATGCAAGGGGGGGCGCCGCGGGTTCGTGCGTCCCGGCGACTGCGCAACACCACGAATCGCGGTTGGCGATGTTTTTCTGGGCTTCAAGTCTCTTCTTTGTGGTGTTTGTGTGTGTTCTTGTCTCTCCTCGCTGCTTCACGCAATCTCTCCCCTTTTGACCTGCAATTACCTTATCCAGCTACCTAGTTGGCCTCAGGCATCAGGCACGGCACAGGTCCTCGATTGGGCCAAGGGCAGGCAAATGGCAATAGAAGGCTGAATGTCGGCTAAACCACTAACAGTACTGATTACCTACCACCGCACCACGTGCGAGCTCAGCCATCTGGTAGCCTCTACCTCGTCCGCGAGCAGTGCATGGGCTGCCGCCTAGCAGATGGGAGCGGGGTCGCCATTTGCCATCTGCCTGGCACGGCAAGAGAGACGAGGCCGCGTTGGGAAGAGCTGCTTGCCAGTAATATCCCAGCAGCACTAGAGGTTGCCTCTGGCTGGGCTGGGGCGTGGCCGAACCCTTCCATTTCCCCTTCTATCGCGACAGATGCGTGTGTGTGTGTGTCTCGTCTCGTCACTCGCCCAAGTTCTCGGAGGCCGGAGCTCAGCCAGAATCCGCGACGACCATCCGGGAGACGATCGTGCGCGACTCATTGAACCCCCTGACGCCTTCCGATCTGGGACCTTGCCCGAGAGATTGCATTACGAAGAGAGGAGCTGAGGCCCGAGCCTAATTCAACGACGGAGGCCGAGACAAGAGGGTCCAACCGAGGAACGATCACTGGGGCTGCCCAGCCTTGATCCCACGCGTTTAGCGGCGTCTGCTCCCAAGTGCCGGCATTCGATCCGATCTGCTGACTATTGGGGTATCGCGAGTGCTGCGGCGCGCAGTATTGGATGGCAGCGTTGGTTGGTTCGCCATAGCCGCTGCCAGACGGCCATTGAGAGCGCAGGATCGAGGAGGGGGGAAAGAGGCGGCAAGGCGGTTCGATTCCAACGTTCCGTCAACAAGCGGACTAGCCCAGCTTCGAGACCCTGCGGGGGAGGAGTCAAAGGGCGACGAGTCAGATCTGCAGAAGGGTCGCCGGAACGATCGCAGGAAACAAGGCCGGCCGATCATGGCTGGGCCCAACCTCTTCTTCGTCCTCACTGTCTTAGTTATTGCCAGCGGGTCTGTTCCAAAAGGTGAGGCAAAGGAAAATTCCGTTGGAGAGAGCAACGACGCCGGGCGGCTCTACTCGGGCTCATCTTTTGGTCGATGTCCATCGTCCAGCCCCCTTTCCACACGCCCGCAACGGAGGAGCAAGAAAGGGACGAAAGCTGACATGCTGCTTAGGTTACGATGAAGGCGGGTTTGCTGCCGTGGCGGATATGCCATCCTTCCTACACGACTACGGCCTCTTGGACAGACAGTGGACGGGCACCAAGCATGATCTTGTCCAGTTGAAAGCCAACATCACGTCCTTCAATGTCCTCGGCGCAGCGTTTGGCGCCATCCTTGCCCTCCTTGTCACAGATAGAGTTGGGCGCCTGCGAACGTGGCAGGCCTTTATGGCCACGTGGATGGCCGGCTTCTTCATCACTACGTTTGCGTCGGGGATACTGGGCTTGTTGCTCTTCTCGCGGCTGTTGTCTGGTCTGGGCGCTGGCGGTCTCACCGTTGTAGCACCCGTTTACCTCACAGAAATTGCTCGGTCAAAGTCCCGCGGGATGGTGGTGTCCGTGTACATGGTGTTTCTGCTGTCTTTTCTCATGTTTGGTTAGTCACTCACATCACCCTCAACTCGTCTGTGTGTGTCTAACATCGACGTATTACAGGATTCTTCATCAGCTATGGCGCCAGGAACTCCCTACCCCCGTCTAGGGCGCAGTACCGCGTTGTGCTGTGTGTGCCTATAATTTCTGGAGGCATTGCCTTGTTCTTATCCCTTTTCCTCAAAGACACGCCCCGATGGCTTGCTTCCAAAGGCCGCAGCGAGGAGGCTCTGCTGGTGCTATCCAGGCTGCGGGGGTCGCCTCCCAACGACACTGCCCTCACAGGGGAGTATACCGAGATTGTCGACCAAGTGCGAGAAGTGAAGCAAAGCCTCTCTGGCACCACGACGTGGATGATCATCAAAGAGGTTGCCACCGTCCCCAGCTATCGCAAACGCTTTCTGCTGGGCTTTGCGATGCAGACAGTTGCCCAGTGGACGGGCGGCAACGGCATCACCTACTATATCCCCACCATTTTTCGGTTCGCCGGCGTCCACAGTGACAACATCTCCCTGATCAACTCGGGCGCTTACGGGGCGCTCAAGCTCGTCTTCACCATGATATTCACGTGGGGGCTCATTGACATCATTGGGAGGCGCGTCTGCTTCATGACTGGCCTGTTCATCCAGGGCATCACCCACGTCTACATGGCCGTGTACATGGGCCTGTGGATGGACTCTCACAACAAGCCCGCCTCTGATGCCGCCATTGCGTCCGTCTTCATCTACGCCGTTGGCTGGTCCATCGGGCTCTGCACGATCCAGTACCTCTACGGCACGGAGATTTTGCCCACGCGCATCAGGGGCGTCTGCTACGCGTTCAACATGACGGTGCACTGGTTCTTCCAGTTCGCCGTCGTGCGCGCCACGCCATCCATGTTCGAGAGCCTCGACGTCTGGGGCGCGTACGTCTTTTGGGCGTGCGTCTGCTTCGTCGGCCTCGTCGTCCTCGGCCTCTGGGCGCCCGAGACAAAGGGCGTCCCGATGGAGCGCATGGCCGAGCTCTTCGCAGGGCCTTGGTACATGGGCTGGAGGGCCAAGCTGGGCGCTCTGCCCCCCCGCCGCGATGATGACGCCGACGGGGACTCGCTGCAGAGGTCGCCGTCTGAAGATCCGGGGACGAGCTCCGAGACGGTTCAGGTGAAGCCCAAGATGAAGGATCCTTGATTCCTTTAATCGTCCTTGTTTTGGCATGTAATACTAATGTATATATCATTTAATTGGTTCTTTTTATTCCCTTATTTTGCCACGACTTTCTTGGCTTCCCTTTTTTTATATATATAGCAGAGCGGGCGTGGTAGTATATACCTTATCAGATTGTATTAGTTTGTATGGCGTTGGTTTTCGGTGGACTTTTGGAAAGATATTCACTTGCAGGAGAACAATCAAGATAAATGATTTGATCCTTGACTGAACAGGAACAATCTCGCATTGGCTTCTTACACAATATCACAATAAGGATGCGGTAAATCAAGAATGCAAAGGCACACGCATGGAGAGTTATAGGTAAGTTAAGGCAAGGAGACCCCGCGTTTCAATCAAATTTCATCAATCATGGCTACCTATAAAATACACAGTTCGCATGTCCCAAAATCCAGCTTGAAGATGTTCCTCCGCTTCAGAGACAAAACAAAGAGAAAAAAAAAAAATCATCATACATTAGTAAGAAGGCAGCTGGTAGGAGCCCATCTTCCGGGGCGGCACCTTTGCCTGGAACATGCGGTCAATCTCGTCAAAGGTGCGGCCCTTGAGCTCGGGCACGAAGAACCAGCTCCAGGCGGTGGCGATGAGGGCGAGGCCGCCAAAGATGAAGCCCACCTTGCCCCGGAGGTTGGCTTCGTCGGGGTTGACCATGTAGGGGATGGCGAAGTTGAAGATGATGCCCATGATGGCCTGCGTGGCCGTGGCCAGGGCAATGGTCGGCGCGCGCAGCGAGGTGCTGCTCGCCTCGCCCAGGATGGCAAAGGCCATGGCGCCCAGGCCGACGTAGTAGAAGAAGGCGTAGACGACGGTGAGCGAGGCCTGCACCCACTTGGCGGCGCCCGTGGGCACCACGTCCATGATGCCGATGAGGAAGAGGATGGCCGTCAGGATGCACATGCACGTCACGAAGATGCGGCGGCGGCCGAACGAGTTCATGATGACCCAGCTGAGGATGTTGCCGCCCAGGCCGCAGGCGCTGACGCCGATGCCGAGATCAAACGTCTTCTCGGTGGGCAGGCCGGCGAGCTGGAAGAAATAGGTGGAAAAGCCCATGACGAAGATGATGCCCGTGAAGTGCTGGCACACGAAGACGCCCATGCTGATCATGGTACGCACCAGGTTGGTGCCCTTGAAGCACTGGATGAAGGAGCCCTGTTCCGAGGTGGAGGCCTCCTCTTCGGCAATCGTGGCCTCGAGCGTGGCAAGCTTCGCGTTGATGTCGACGTCGGACCCGTAGAGACTGCGCAGAGACTTGAGGGCCTGCTCACGCTTGCCGGCGCGAGCGAGGTACCACGGTGTCTCGGGGCAGAAGGGGAGCAGAACGATGAGGAAGAAGCAGAAGAAGAGCTGGATGGCAAACGGAGCGCGGTAGGCCCAACGGTCGCTCCAACCGCCGAAGCCCTTGATGACGGCGTTGGACAGCAGCTGGCCGGAGCCGATACCGAACTGGACGCCCGCAGTAGCGATACCTCGGAAGGCAACAGGCGCGCACTCAGAGGCGGCGAGCGGCGACAATGTCAGGTAGAAACCCAGGCCGAAGCCGAGGATGAGCTTGGAAATGAGGAAGGCGGGCCTGATGGTCGAGAACATCTCGCCAAAGATGCCGCCGGTGACGAGGGCAATGCCGGCCAGCAGCGCCAACTTGCGGCCCCAGCGATCGGCGACCCAGGAGCAGGCGAAGCCGCCAAAGAACTGGCCGACGCCGCTGATGGTGTTGAAGGCGCTGAGCCAGTCGGCGGGGATGACATAGTCATCTTCGGTATCGTACCAGTAGCCAAAGTCACGGCGGAACGACAGAACAGAGAGCATGCCTCCGTTGACCTGAGCGTCGAAGCCCCTGAAGAAGAGCACAGAGACGGTCAGCCATTGATCACTTGATGAAAGCAGGACGAGGAATGGATGATGGAGATTGAGCATCGAGAGTAAAAGCATGAGACTCACCAGCCAACTCCAGACATGGCCCAGTAAAAGGCCCAAAAGACGAGGGCAGGGTGCTTGATGAAGACTTCCTTGACGGTCAGCTCATGCTCATGCTGGATGTCGACCCGCACGGTGTCGTCCTTGGGATTGGCATCGTCGATGGCGGAAATGTGCGTTTCCAGCGGGATGCCGGCGCGTTTTTCGTCGTCGGAAGAGCCCATGGTGGCGATGCGGTTCAAACTGTCTATATGTTCACCACCGTCACTTGAGAAATTCTTTCTTAACTCCTTAGCAACCACCAGCAGGTGCCTTTGGATCAAGGACACTGCGAGACTATGGAAGGGCTGCTGACAGCGTAGTAGGAACGTGAGACAATCGATAGAACAGAGGCGGCCCGAGCTTCATATACTTGGCAGGACATGGCGCGAATCAATTGCTACAGAGTATTGCCATCGTGCATGGATCCCAAGTCTCGGTCCATGGTGTTGATGCATCCTGTTTTGCAAAATGCAACAAGGTGCCGGTGGAGAGTTCGGACCGATTCCGTGATTGGCAGCGGCTAAAGAAGAAGCAGTGACTAGTCAGAAGGTCTAGGACCTGGTCGGTCTAGCAGGAGGAGCGTCGAATGGGGTTTGCAGCCTGGAGAAGTCTGGGGTAGGCGTGGGTGCAGGGGAGCAAAAGATGGGGGAGGACGAGCAGAGGTTCAAAAATCCGGAGTTGTCCTGGACACGACAAGTGGAGGGCGACGCTCCCCGGCAGGCGTGGCACTCGAGATGTGTCGATGTGTGCATGCTCGAGCTCTGTTCAGCAGAGGGAGAGGCGTGTTGATGGCGCAGCGTGTAAGACGCGATTGGCTGCTTCCCCTTGACGGCGGCGTGTCACGCTGCGTCTCCCGTCGTGGGGTAGAGCCAGGAGTTTGCGGCTAGCAGCAGTTATAGCCAGCACTAGCAACACCCGGTAGTGGATGCTGGTCGTAAGAGAAATATTATAAGTGCTGCCGGTGCGGGGACTCTTGATGGAACGCTTGAAGCTGTGCCTCGGTGGGAGGTTTGGATGTGTCTCGACACACACAGACAATGTCGCTTGTTCTCCCAGAGGAAGCCCGGCGTGGTGACCGATGACTCTGCGGTGTTACCCAGTCCTTGTATGAAATGCCTCTTTGCGCGCTCCTTTCGTGTATGAGGGACAGCATCCCGTGAGTCGAGCGGATCTGCCGAAGCCGAGCCTGTGCGCCCGTCGGGAGATTTGGGGATGCATCGACAGAATACAAGCAGGGTGGCGGTAGCATCCCGGGCTGGACGGCGGCGGGATGACACGGTGGCACTGCAATCAGGGAGAATGAACTATTAGTCTGGTATCGAGGACGACAAGCCCGGCAAAAGACGGCGAGGATAGTAATTGCAGAGTCATCACACATACATACACGTATTCGTGACCTTATGCAAGGGACTGGAAAGAGATGCCAAGGTGGTGATTGAAGAATTATAGGAGGCGAATCGGGATTGGGGTGCAGCAGTACAACTACTGTACAAAAAGCCGGGGCGGGGAAACGAATCGCCAGGGGGGAAGAGAGACGGAGGATGAAAATTCTGCCCCCTGCCGAGACGGAGGCACATGGCATCCATGGCATCCACCTGCATCTCCCGTCTCTCCATGTCTCTTCCATCTGCTTCATACTTGTAATACTACCCACAGACAGCATGAACCGACCAACCAGCCACGGCCTAACTACGTGTCGCCGCCACCATCGACAAAACAACAAAGCGGCCGACGCTCGTCGCTGTTTGGCCCGGCGCTACTCCGAAGTCGACGCATTGTCTCGCGAGCAGCCGGTGCGCCTTTCGGTTGAATATCCATCGGCCCAGGAATAGCGCCTCAAATGCGCAGCCCTCAGAATCCGCAGCCAGGCCACCACCATCGCCCCAGAGCGCCCCAGATGGCTCCCAAGAGCCCCCAGACCTGCCCCGGACTCGCCCCTCCCTCTCGGCCCATGCCCTGCAGATGGCCGCGCCGGGCTGCCACCGCCCACCAGAAGCCCGCGAAGCCTGCAGAGCCCTGCCGTGCCGCTAGCCAGCTTTAGGGCATCCCCAGACCGTTGGGCGGCTAATCTACGCCGGCCGCCCACATCATAAAGGACAAGGAGCCACCTGACAGCCGGTAGCATCGATCGCCTTGCCAGCATCTCGTCCCAACTCACCACCGAGACTCCCCGACCAAATCTCCTCCCCTCGCCCCCAGCCGCAGCTGCACCGCGGTATCGCGACTCTCTGGCGTCTGGCTGTCGCCCTACGAGTCCTCGTCGCCGACCTGCAGTGGCCCTTTGCGGCCCTGGTGCGTGCCGCCACCGCCCGCCATGCCGCCGCCTCACGCTCCAGCCCCTGGCCCGGCTGCAGCCTCAGCGAGTACGCAGCGACAGGAGCCGCTCCCCTTTCTCGCAACGGCACTCGCATATACAAGCGCCTCTGGGCCTGGCTCGGGCTCAATCTCTGGCTCTGCTTCCGGCTCGGGGACTGGTCCTGGTTCCCATTCCACAGCCAGCTTCTCCATCAATGGCAGCGGCGTGGCTGGCCCTGGTGCAGGTGCAGCTGCAGGAGCTGGTATCACCAACGCCATGGCCCGTCATCATCCCCACGATACGTCTTCTCTAGCCCTAGGTCTCAGCCCGGATGTCGATGACCTAGATGTCGACGCCGACGCCAACGCAAACGGCCCCCAATCGCCAGCGGACGCAGCCGGCGTCAACCGCCGCCCCGGGAAGCGCCCAGCAGCCCGCGGCACCGCCTTCTATCCGAGGAAACGGGCCAACACGGCCTGCCAGGTCTGCAGAGCCCGCAAGACAAAGTGCGACAACAAGAAGCCAGCATGTAGCTACTGCGTCAGCGTCGGCGCCACGTGCATCCAGTCCCCGGTGGATCTGTCCAGCTTCGACCCCGCCAGCCTGAAGATCCTCGATCGTATCGACGAGCTGGAGCGTCTGCTGCGGCATGCCGTCCCCTTGCCCGGCCCCGAGGCTGTCGCGCCGCCAGCGTCGGCTCTCGCTCCGGCTCCAGCCTCAGCCTTCTCCAGCCACCAGCGGCTGCCCCCACTCTCGCGGTCCAGGGCCTTTGACAGCATCGGCGGCGGAATCCACGGCCAGAGCCCCAGTGTCAGCAGCGTGTCGGGCCGCAGGCACCCAGACGACAATTTGGACATCAGTATTCTACCTCAGCGGGTGGATCACATCCTGCAGTGGCCGGTCTTCCAGAATTCCGGCAGCCACCACCATTCGCCAGCCTCGTACCGCGCCCCTCCCGACGCCATCTCAACCCCTCCCTCCGGCTCGGCCTCGTTGGCCGGCCTTATCGACATGGATTCCCACCGCATATACAGACTGCTGGACAACTTCTTTCTGCATATTCATTGCAAGAACCCAATCCTCGACGAAGTCTTGGCCCGCCGCATGGTCATCAACGCCTTTCTTGACGGCATAGACTGGTCTCCTGCCTCATGCCTGGCGCTTATCATATGCGCTCTGGGCTGCATTGCCACACCCTTTGGCCCCAGCGGCGAGACCAAGCTGGGCACGCAGACCTACAACGACTCTCAAATCTTCTTCCAGGCCGCCCAAAAGCGCATTGGCATATTGCTTGTGCGCTCGGATATCGTCGGCGCTCAATGTCTGTTCCTTTCGGGCGTCTACCTGATGATGGTCTTCCAGCCCGTCTACGCATGGCGCTTCTTCTCTCAGGCCCTGGCGGCATGCCAGCACTTTCCCTTCTTAGCTCGGGCCCAGAACCTCAACGCCTCGCTGGAATCGATGGAAATGGGCCGCCAAGATACCCAAGAGCAGGCCGTGTATTGGTCCGCGTGGAAGTCGGAACGAGAGTTACGACAGGAGCTGGACCTTCCTGACTTCGACATCCTGCACTCTGGGAGCACCTTATATCCGCCCTTCTTCCCCGCACCTCCGGTTGCCCCAGCCGAGTCTCCAGACGGGCCTGACTCTGAGACCCAGCGGGCTCGCGCCGCTTGGCTGTTCTACTTGGCCGAGATTTCGCTCCGCCGTCTCACTAGTCGCCTTTCCAGAGAGGCTCTGGATCTCCGTCAGCGCTACCCCTCTGACGCTGTGCTGCTCGACGCGCTGCTGGATATGATGCCCGAGTACGAGGCTCAGATCCGCGAGTGGTCGGATAGCCTGCCTGCTGATCTGTCCATCCATACTCCCGTAGAGGAGGACGGCATATGTCGGTCAGTCCTCCGAGGCCGGATGATCAACCTTTTTGAGCAGATATACTGGCCTTTTGTCATGGCCAGCATCAGCGCTCACGCCGCAAGGAGGCCCGTCAAGCCTGCCGTGGCAGAGTTTGCCAGACGGGGGTTGGAGACGCACATGCATCAGGTACACGTCAACAAGCCAGGCTTTCATCATCGACACCATGGGAGCATGTTCATGATACGGGCCTGCACACGGAGCTCGTTGGTTCTAGTAGCGGCCGCCCGAGCCGGATGTGCGATGCCTACCGACTGGGAGGATTCTGTCTACAAAACGGTTGGCATGCTGGCCTATTGGGAGGATGAGGACAGAGACTTGATACACTGGAGATCAACACTAGAGCGAGAGCTCGCACTCACTCGGCACGAATGATGAAACAAGGCAATACCTAGATCTTCTCCCAATCTGTATTAGCACGTCTTTTCTTTCTCTACTCTTTGTTTTTGCCTATATCTTCTTTCTAATACCAACCATTTCCATCATCTGCCTGGATAAGGCCCCCAGGTGTTTTTCTGTCTCTACCTTCTCTTCGCTTTTTCACCTCCTTCTTTTCCAAGGTCGGTGAGTCATATGACTACCAGCACATGCCACAGTTGCAGTGCGTCTTGAACACATGGTTTTCGCTTCAGATGCTTGAAGCGAGCATGATCATGCATACTAGCGCGTGAGAGAGAGCTAGAATCAAGGATTCTCGGATACGAAGCGTTTAACCCGTTTCTTGGGCGGCGCCCTTTGTCGACTCTTGTACGAAGTAACACTACTATTTCATACTCGTGGACGGAGTATTTGTCCCACGGGCTGCAAAACCCCGTACACGTAAAAGACCGGACGATGATGCGGTGAGGTGCCGCGTCGGGGAGTGTCGCCTCAGTCAGCTCGACGCTAGTGACCAACACGAGTCCTCTCGATGCACTTCGACCGATCCCTAGGCAATGGCCGTGGGCGTCTTTGGCCACGATGACCTCACCTGAGCTCTCGGAGAATCCGCTGCCCGTCGGCGAGATGAGAAGACGGGGTCGATATCGGCGTCACATGGACATTCTCCTCACTGCAGTTTCGGCTGGATACTTCATCTAGATTGGTCTTTCGACATGCGGCACACATAGCTGGATGGGACCACGCCCATGCCCTCGCCTTTTCCCATCCGCTCTCCTCTTGCTTCTTCTTATTCTGTTTTAGACCATTTCGGCTCCTCTCTCGCTTCTCTTATGGCTTACTTCGGCTGCTTTTGCAGCAAACGACGGTTGCATGATGGAATGACTGAAACGGCAAATGAGCGAACGACATGCGAAGTCATGGATCTCCCTTCCCCTTTCTTTGCAGTCCGAGCGCGAGGACTCTTTTCCTGCAAATGGGCCACGCTGCTCACATATCTAAAGGCGATGCTCACCTTTACAAGGCGAATTACCATTTCTCGTTTAGAGAAAAACTATAATCTCAGAGAAATCGTCTCATTTCATGCTAAAAAAGCACCGCAGTGCCGTCAGACAAACAAGACTGTATATATCTAGCGGAAATCCCAAAAGCGCGCACACACGAACACACATAATCTGTGATGCAAACAAAAAGTAGCGACAAGAAAACCCGCCTTGACTCCCCTATTGTCCACCTGATACGACCGACTGCAATGCTCGATGCGTTGCCCCGACACGGTCTGCGTGCCGTTTTCCCCCATATGAAGGGAGAAAAAAATGCCAAAAGCCAGATTCCATAAAAAGAAGGGGGGGAAAAGAACAAACAGATATAAAAACGAAACAGGGCAAAGTCACGAAAGATGAAAGCCAAACAGGTCGTTTGTACTCTCATCTACCTCCGTCCGCGGGCCTCCGAGGCCTCTAAGAAGGAGGGATCCTTGATGCTGCCTCCTGCGTCGTCGAGTCCCGCGACTGGTCTGTTGTAGCTAAAGTTGACAAACTGGTCCTGCATCGTCTTGGACAGCACGAAGTCGTCGGGGACCGAGTCCTGGGCGGGCTCGTTTCGGAAGACGTCGTCAAAGTTGCCTGTGTCGAGAGCGTTGGCCTGGGTTTTACAACGTTAGCTGGCTTTTTTTTCCTTTGATATCTGGGGGGTGTTTCTCTGGATATATGTATATATGTATATACATATATCCAGTTCATGGAATAAGAACTCACCACGTTGGGCTTGAATGCCGGTTCGTATTTGCGCTGCAGCAACTTCTTCCAGTCGATGCCGTGGAAGAAAGGATGCGACTTGATCTCGGTGGACCCGTTGACGCCCAGTCTCTTGCTGGGGTCGCGCTCCAGCAGCTTGGTCAGCAGGTCCCTGGCCGCCGGGGGCACCACGTCGTAGCCGGGGAAATTGAGGGGAGCCGTCAGGATCTTGCGATACATTTCGTTGGTGTTCTCGTCGTAAAAGGGCGGCAGGCCCGTCAGCATTTCGTACAGCAGCACGCCCAGCGTCCACCAGTCGACCGTCTTGCCGTAGCCCTCGCCCTTGAGGAGCTCCGGCGCCAGATACTCGGGGGTGCCGACAAAGGTGTTGGTGGAGTCCTCGTCCTTCATCTCCAGCTTGCAGAGCCCGAAGTCGCAGAGGGCAATGTGGCCCTGGTAGTCGAGGAGGATGTTCTCGGGCTTCAAGTCCCGGTAGATGACGTTGAAGCCGTGTAGACATTCAAGCGCGCACAGCAGCTCGGCCGTGTAGAAGCGGGAGCGGTTGATGTCGAAGCGCCCTTCTTTGGATAGATGGTAGAACAACTCTCCGCCGTTGACAAAGGCCAGGACGAAGTAGAGCTTTTCGGGAGACTGGAAACTGAACTTTAGCGGAACGATGAAGGGGTTGTTGATCTGTGCGAGGACGGAGCGTTCGGCGAGGGTATGCGTCACTTCGGATCGCGTTATGATCTTGGCCTTTCGGATCGTCTTGATGGCGTAGATGCGGCCGGTATCCTTCTTCCGGACCTGCATGACCTTTCCAAAGCTACCCTTGCCAACCAGGGTCAGAAGATCAAAGTCGTCGATGGAAAGCTTTCCGACGCGGTTTTCGACAAAGTTGACGCCAATCTGGAGCTTCCCCGTTCCATTCTGCAAGTCAAACCACCCCAGCCCGCTGAAGCCCTGGGCCGATGGCCGGTCGGTCTGACCCTTTTTGCTCGACGGCGTGGTTTCGGGCACAGCCTCGAATCTGGGCATAACACGAACGGCGCCCAAAAAGATGTCCTGAGTCCTCCCTGTGCCCGCAGCAGCCGACGGGTTTCTCATAAACAGCTGGACAGTCAGCTCGCCAACGCGCGACACGTCAAACTTGTACTGCGTGTTGGAACCAGCCCAGACAGGGTTCTCGGGGTTTCCATCAACTGAATTGATAAAGACTTGGTTCTTGTCAAAGTCGACGAGCGCATACGGCATGTACTTGCCCGAGACACGGCCGTGGTTCGTCGGGATGCCCTTGAAGCCGGACGCGGAGGACGACTGCGGTCTGTCGAGGCTGCCGGAGAAGGCAGAGGGTTTTCGCGTGGAGCCGGTCAGCGCGTCTCCGGTAGAGCGGGCGCCGGTCGGATGGCTCGCCGCGAGGGCATCCTGATACTGTTCGGGGAGGGAGAGGCCGCGGGCTTCGTAGAGGGTGAGGACGAGGATGCCGGGCTTGGTGGGCTTGATGACGGGTTCCTGCGAGAGGGCCTCTATCGGTAGCGATGACAAGTCAGCCAGGTGTTGGAGAAGAGAAGGCAGGAGAGGCGAGGATGAGGTTCTTCGGCGTACCTGAGCTGTTCCTGTCGGCGACGCTGTTGGCGTCAGACGGGGTGGTGGCGCCGCTCTTGGCCTTTTCCTTGTCCTTGTCCTTTGTGGAGGGCGACGACGATTTCGAGAAGCCCAGGTGGGTTTCTTTGAGCTCTGGAGAGACAATTCGTCAGCAGGCGGCAGAGAGGGAATGATTTGTCCGTTGAGCAACCCGTGGGCTTGTGGATCAACTGCAGGCCGAGGCCAAGGGTGAGGCTGAGGCTGGAGCTGAGGATATTCGGGAATCATTCCACGGTCATGTTCAGGCGCATGAGGCAGGTCAAGGTTGCGCCCAGAGAGCAGGCGGATGATGAGTAATTGATTGATTGTAAAAGGTCATGACGAAGAGGAGAGCAAGAAATGTTGGGACAATGGGGCGTGGAAGCAGCAAGGATGAGATGCAGAGCGCATCGCCAGAGACTCACTTTTGGTCAGGTTCCAAGACATGGTTTCGCACCAACAACTTCGCCGCAGAAGCTGGATGCCAAATCCAGAAAAGCAGACGAACAGCAATTCAAGGGACAAGGCAAAGACTCATCGAGTTGATTCGATGCAAAGGCGTTGTACTTCCGGAATTGGGAGGGCTGGAATCGCGGGCGGCGGTTGGAATCGCGATTTGGAATTCGGGCGGAGTTGGTTGGAATCAGTTGAATCAGGAAACTGGCGGAGTTTTTTGGTGGTTTCAAGGTTTGGGGGGTGACCACGGGATGCAGCATGTACCGAAACGTGGCTGCTGCAGCGGGAGCGGGGGAGGCGGTACATGTGAGTACAGGGGGGGGATGGAAGGTTTGGGAGGCCTGAGGCGCTGTAATGTAGTGGTTACAGGCGATGGGATCAGCTTCCATCAGTTCAGTCTCGGCGTGATCTCTCGGCCACGGCAGCATTGACTCTCAATGACAGATACAGTGAAAGAGACAATCCTGGTCATACGTACTACCTACATGCCGTAACCAGCCAGCCCTAGATTGACGCTATAGTATGTATTACTCGTATGCTATGTAAGAACATCGGAATCCCTGAAGACAGTTCAGTCAACCCGGTGCTACATACATACTATCACGGAAACTGTTCAACGACCAGCGGCCCGCGATTTGTCATGGCGGTTCCCTCGCTAGTACCAAGAGGGTGAAGGGGTCCAATTGCGTCATGCAAAAAAGCCCCATCGAGGGAAAGCAAAAAATAAGGCGAAGCAATGGAATATTTTTTGCCCCCCCCTCGTTGGATTTTTTGTGTTTTTCGTCTTCTTCCAAATCCATTGCGAGGAGGGGCTGATATATAACGAGTCTTGTCGTCGTCGTCGGTCTCTTCTTGTCCATCTACCTTAGTATCCCGTCAGACAACATTTACTTGTACAACCAATCCCTCAGCTCTCAACTTGACAGAACTTCACAACTTACATCCGAGCTTCCGAACTACTACTACTACTACTACCTCCCACCACTCCAACACACAAATCACAAAAAAAAAACACAACAACAATAACAACCACCACAATGCTCACAAACATCCTCGCCCGCCTCGCCCGCCCCTTCACAACCGCCTCCCGCCTCTCCATCGCCCCCGAATCCCCCTCAGGCACCTCATCATCAACCTCTTCTTCATCGTCCGCCGACATCCCCGAGGGCGCCGAGCGCTGCACCCTCGCCGCGGGCTGCTACTGGGGCACCGAGCACCTCTACCGCAAGCACTTCACCGGCAAGGGCCTCATTGACGCCAAGGTCGGCTTCATCGGCGGCGACCTCGAGAACCCCTCGTACCGCGCAGTCTGCGGCGGAAAGACAGGCCGTAAGCTTCCTCTCCATCCCCCCTCACTACGTCTATTCCATCTCCTAAAATCAGAAACATCGTAATGATTTGACTGAAACTAATCATGTGCGAAAAGACGCCGAGGCCGCGGAAATCATCTTCGACCCCACCCAGGTCTCCTACCGCCAGCTCCTCGAATTCTTCTACCGCATGCACGACCCCACGACGCTCAACAAGCAGGGTCCCGACACCGGCCCGCAGTACCGCTCCGGCATCTACTTCCACTCCCCCGAGCAGGAGCGCGTCGCGCGCGAGGTCACCGAAAAGGTCAACAGCCAGTGGTGGGGCGGCAAGGTCGTCACCGAGATCGTGCCCGCCGGCAAGTGGTGGACCGCCGAGGAGTACCATCAGCTGTACCTGGAGAGGAACCCGGACGGGTACGAGTGCCCGAGCCATTACCTGAGGTCGTTTAAGGACTTGGAGTGAAATATCGAGCTTTGAGGATGAGGATGACGAAGATGTGAGGATAAAGAGTAAGAGGAGGAGGGGGAGGAGGAGGAGGAGGGACGTGATGGAGTTCAGCATTCAACATTATACCCATTTGTACAACTATGGCACATTTACGACGCACCCATTACAACTTCAACCAAGGGTCACATAGCTAATTAACTTTGAACTTTTTTTTTATGTATTTCTTCCTGTGTTTTACTGCTTTGCAAATACTCCTCCACTTACTGATACACAAATGTTACATGGGAGTCGATCTGTAACCCCCCCTTTAAAGGTAGGTATGTTCGTGATATTATATAATTCAACCAAGAGCGGAGTGTGATAACCCCTCGCAACCAACCGTTTTCCTTAATCATAATAAGAAGAGAAGCCCAATCATCTCAGATAAAACACCCCCTCAACCCCCCAGTCTCGCCCTTCGTCCCTTTACTTTCTCCGGTTCTGGTTCATCGACAGAATCTGCACAAAACGGATGAAAATGTTCAAAAAGTCCAGCTCCAGCGAAATGCTCTCGTTCACGGGATCCCGCTTAATCACGCCGGCCTGCGCCAGCCGAGCGTGGTGCAGCACCTTCTGCACGTCGTACAGCGTGAAGCCGCCAAACACGGCCAGGCCTCCGTACAGCCAGATGCTCTCAGTAAAGGCCAGCGTCCGGACGGCCGTGGCGGGGATGAGGAGGGGCGCGAATCCGGAGGCGGCGACGATGGCGGCTCCGGCCAGGAGGGGGCCGCCGATGTAGAGGTACTTCTCCTGCTTTGCCGTGGCGCCAACAATGGACAGGGAGCCCATCATGGCGACGGTGTAGAGGCCGGCGCGGGCGAGCAGCGGAACGGGGACAAAGGCCAGCAGGGGAGCGACAAAGGCGGCCTGGGTGGCGTTGAAGGCAGTCCAGAGAGCGTACTTGGGGATGTAGCTATCACAATTCATGTCAGTAAGGCCGAATGGTTCTCTCGCAAGGGAGAAGGGGAAGGGGTTAACTCACTTGTCAGGGCTGATGGACCGAGTGCCAATCATCGTCGCAAAGCTCAGCGCCAGTCCTCCCAAGCCCACCACCCACGGGTTCGTCACCATCAGCCGGTACACGAAGCCCGTCTGCACCATCTGCCTCGCCGTCAAACCAATGATGCCCACGCCCAGGCCCGTGTGCAGGAACGTGTTGTTCAGGTACTCCCGCTCAAACAACGGCATCCCGCCGTCCTCCCTCGTCTCGCGGTTGAACACGGCGTTGATGGCCACCAGCGTGCCGCCGAAGATGGCGCCTCCCACCAGCAGCTTGCGCAGGCCCTGCCCGCTCGTCGCGGCCTGGGTCCGGCCGTTGGCCGTCTCCTGGTAGTACGAGCGCGCGAAGCCGTGGCGGGTCGTCGCCGAGGCAAAGCGCGAGGTGAAGAAGGCGCTGCTCTTGGGCGTCTTGGTGCTGAGCTGGTGGAAGCTGCGCATCGACATGGGCGTGCGGAGGGCGGATTTCGTGAGCGCGGGGAGGAGCCGCTGCTGCGCAATGCGCGCAGGGCCCTGCTGAATGCTCAGCGTAAAGGACATGGTTGTACGGTGTCTTGCTCTATCGAGCTGTTCTTCGTGTTTGTTTCTGTGTCGAGATTCTGCGGTGAATTTGTCGTCGTTGAAAGGGATCGCTGTTGTTCGTCGTGTGGGTTTTGTGGTTGTATATGGATGAGAGAGGAAACGGGCCAGAAAGATCGTGGTCATATATTTTGGGGTCCGGCTGCAGCTGCCAGGCAAGCCGGGCCATGACGTTCGGATGCCCGCAATACCTAAGTCCGCGTCACGTGCTAGAAGCCTGTGGAAGCCTCCCGCAGTGGCGCCGAAGCGCTTCTGGGCGAAAGACCGCGATGACTAAGGCTCCTTGTACGAGTACGCCGTCAAACTTATTGCTGTACTCCTACTGAGGTCTGCGTCCAGTCTTCAACATCAACTCCGCCAGATTCCGCACAGTTCCTGTCCTCATACTTTGTACTTCCATATGCTCCGATTCATGCTGTCCCGTTCCAGATGCTTCATTCAATATGCAATTAGATAGATGTGACCCAGATACACTCATGCCCCGTCTAAGCACCACCAGCCAACCAAAACACTTCATACTTTATACATCGGAGGGTATCGTCACGTCGTAGAGCCCAATGATTCCCTCTCCTAATAGTACTCCAGACTCTTGTCCCCCCCTCCCTCTTTGTTTTGTTCTAGATAACCCTCCCTGCCAACACCGGTAGATGCTCCCCCCTCCTTTCCATGAGTTTGTGGAAAGATATATGCGTGAGATGCCACATAGTAGTATACCTTGTACAAAAGAAACTCGCGAGGGCATTACATAGATGGTCATGCGTTTCGCTAAGATAATGATAACAATGATGATGAGATATTTCCGGCAATGACTTTGCAATGATGAGAATCATAATGAGAAACCACGTCATCGGAGCCCGTCCGCCCCCTTTTCAATGATAAACTTCACAGGCTGTCTCGTTCTCCTACCCAAGAGCGAAGCGCCTGGCCGCGGAAAGAAGTTTGGCGTCGTGAGCATCGCTACGCTCATCGTTCGCGGCGTTGGCAAGTCTCCAATCACACTGTCAAACGCCGTCGTGGGCCAGCTGTTCACCGACGTCGCTTCCGGCTTCCCGGCCCGGCTGTCGAATCCCCATTTCGATATGTTGCCTGCCCGAAGCCATGGTTCCAGATTGCGGCACTGGCTGACGTCGACCCACTTGAGGCGCGTGCAGCCCCTGAGGATGTATTCCAGGCCCTTGCCCGTCACGCGGACGCAGCCGCGGACAGAGAGGCCCTCGAGCTCGTTGAGGTGAAGGGCCACGCTCTCCAAACTGGCGTCGCTCACAGCGCTGCCGCAAAAGGCGAGCCTCAACTCGCGCAGCCGGGGAAGGCCGAGGGCGACCACCTCCGTTGCCGTGTCCGAAAGCGCGCAACAAAAGGACAGGTCGAGATGGGTCAGGTTTTTGGCCGCGTTGACGAGTGCCACGATGGCGTTGTCGGAGAGATAGGTGCAGTCCGCCAGGCAGAGATGGGTCAGCTTCTCAAACTTGAACTGAGCCCACGCTTGGAACCCTGCGTCTGTGATGGATGTGCAGCGAGTGAGGGACAGCGACTCGAGCCGGTTCGAGGCATGGGCCGCGAGATGGCCCATCGACCGGTCTGTGATGTGCTTGCAGTACGAGAGGTTCAGCGTGTTGAGCTTGGAGCAGCCAATCACCGTTCCGGGAGGTGGCATGTTGGGAGCCGGTTGCTGGGCAGCCTTCTCCTTCGCCTTCTTGCCCGAGCTGGATATCACAACCTTGCTGTTGTTCATTGGCGGTGGCTCAGGGACAACCCATCCCACAACTCGCCCGAGCAGATTGTCTCCGACTTTACGACAGTTACTCCAGTCCACTTCCCTAAGGCCCTTGGCGTTTTCGCTCATCTCGAGGATCTGGTTTGCCGAAACGTCCCACAGCGAGCGCATCCTCCACCTCTGCACATTCTTTCCGCACGTCTTCCACAGCACGGAAAAACCCTCGTCGGTGATGTGAAAGCAGTTGTTGAGGTCGATGACGAGCGCGCGCGTTCCAATAAAGGGCGCCAGGACCTCGATGATGACCTGGTCGGTCACCCTCCTGTTGTAGTAGGAGAGGTCGACATATCTGCACAGCTTCGGGGAGGTAGTCAAGAGGTGCTTCCAGTGACTGTTGACAAGCCGCAGCCTCAAGAGCTCTCCAATATCGGCATACTGAAAGATGTTCACCAGGATATTGTCCGTGATCGTGTTCGGCCGGAGAGAGTGCGGCCGGTGATACAGGGTCTTAGCCCGCTTTGCCGGCATATCAAATTCAGGCTCCGGCGCAGTCACGGCCATGGGAGATGGCTGCTCTGGTAACTGGGTTCGTGTTCCATTCTGCCTCGTAGGCGTGGTCGGGGAAGCCTCGGTGGACGTGGCGGGCGTGGTGGGCGTGGTGGGCGGTGCTATCGAGTGTCTCCTTCGGTTCTTTAGGTTCTCCATGTCGACACTCAAAAACGGATCTGGATCCTTGGGCTCCATGACTTCAGATGCATCCCGGGGAGACGCGGATAACGGCTTGAAGGGTGTTGTAAACTCAACGTCAGGAAGACTGAGTCGGGCAAGCTTTGGCGTCGGGGGGTCTGACTTGCTCGCCTTTCGGCGCTGCTGATCTGCATCGGTCATGTCGACATCCTCGTCACGGTAGTTGTAGCGATGCCACGCCGTCTGTTCCACCTGTGATTTGATATCCGGAGAGCAGCGTGACCACAGTTCATCCAACGTTTCACCCGGTATCATCAAACATTCCACTGTCGTGATCGATCTGACTGTCGCCGTGCGCCCACGAGACAGGCCCAGGCTCGCAACCTCTCCAAAGTATTGTCCAGCCTTTAGCCGAGGTCTTTTTTGGATCGATCTGGTCAAGCTTTCGGCTTCCCTGTCTGTTTTGGGGTGGGTGTGAATGACTTCCGCTTCGCCACGCACGATGAAGAAAATCTCATGGCCAGGGCTGCCCTCGCGTACTATGTCGGTGAAGGGCGGATACGTCTTTGGCTGGACGCTCAGGCCAAGGAAGTGTAGGACATCGGGCGGCAGATTCGAGAAGAGAGGAAGCTCCTTAAGCGTCTTTCGAATGTTGACGAACCCGCTTCCCAACGCGCTGCCAAGGGCCGGGTCCTCGATCACGCTGGGGCTCGGGGATTTTCGCTTCTTGGACTTGACCACCGTGCCGTCCTTGATCGCGCCCGTCTCTCCCGTCGACACTTCGCCCGGCGTCGTCGTTCGCGCAGCAGAATCGCTCTTGGCGGATTTGAGCCTGGCACCGCGCTCAAGGCGCTTCTTCTTGAGCACGCTCAGTCTTTCCTCCGCCTCCTGTCGAATGGCCTTTTCCATCTCCGGGAACTTGGGCATGACGGTCTGCAAGTCTTCCTTCTTCAGCACCAGCAACAGGCACTTGGTTCGGGCGACGATGGTGGCCGTCCTGGGCATGTCCATGAGCACTCCGATCTCGCCGAAAAATGCGCCAGCCTTGAGTTCTGCATAAACCGCTTCGCCGTCGCGAGACGTGACTGCGACGACGCCTCGCACCAGCCAGTACATGGCCTTTGCGTCGTCCCCCTCTGTGATGATGTGGTCGTTGGGCCCGTGTACCTGCGGTTTCAGATGATTGCCAATGGCTACTAAAAACTCTTCCGACGCGGAGAGGAAGAGGGGAAAGCTCCTGATGCGGTCTACCAGGTCCAATGGCATGTCCCTGATGGTCGACGCCGTGAGCGGGGATGGTCGCATCGGGCGTGTCGGGTTGTTCTCGACATTGAACGACCGGATGAGCGAGACGGAGTCTGATTTGGCCCCGTTGCCATGATGGCCCAGCGCCCGGTAGTGCGAAGGCGCACTCGGGGAGCGACTGCGTCTCATCGTGATGCTCAACCGAGGGGTTTGGGTGAGGGCACCCTTATGATGTCGAGCTTCTGCAAGGCGCCTCGGTGCTTGCGGGCTGTCAGCACCGCCCGTTCGCAGAAAGCCTCGGAGAGATTTTTGTTTGCTTAAAAGCAAGCGTCTCCCCCGCTGCCTTTAGCTGATTCTATCTTGTTTCTGGCCACTGATTGTAAGGCGTCGCTGTTGCGTTCGGAAGCGTCGTGATGAAGCCCGGGTCATGCTCCTTCAGAATAGTCGGATGGATGCCCTACTCTTGCTCGTCCAGCAGCAGCTTCGCAAGGATCTCTTTGCAACGGCAGCCGTTTACGTTTTCGCAGCGACGACGTCAACACAAACGATTCGGAATTATGCGGTGGGCAAGCGATATCGGGCCAGGGATGTGGATGTCGCTGTGACGGAGGCGGTCCAGCTGTCACCGACTATTGCGTAGTAAGGAGGTTCAACTCGACGATCGTCGCAAAGCTTCGCTATGATGAACTGAGGAAGGATATTGACAGAAAAGGTGATTAACCAAATGCTCGGCGACTTTGGCGACTGTTGATTGTCACTGTGACTCGGCCCAAGGCAGAGGCGGTCGCGTGCCAGCAGTCAACGGGCTAGGTCGAGATCGTTAGCAAACAACGGCAGCCCGGGCGAAGTGGCGGAGAGGGATTCCCACCAGACGATATAGCAGAAGCTGCACCGTAGCAATCAAAGAGTCGGGAGTTTGCTGAAGGTCGACGGTTATAAAGGGGCGTCTCAGTTCTGCGGACTCGAGGATTAGTGAGCGGCTCAGATCGAGTAGCCCGCTTTTGAGCTGGAGAGAAGGGGAAGAGACAACATGGAGGGAGGGTCGATGGGAGAGGGCCCGGAGCAGCGAGAGTGGAGGGTCACTGCGCAGACGAGACGCAGTGCAGACACGCACACATGCACACACACACACACCAGGCTATGTATTACCTAGTCATGCCTTAGTCGAACAAGCCAGCTGCCGGTATGGATGCTGCAGCTTTTTTCCTTGACGTTTGACGTGGGGTAGCTCCGAGGACTGGCGTGGCGAGCTGTGGCTAGGGTTGGAGGCGGTCTCAGCGAGCGAGCGAGAGCCTGCAGACACCCTGCAGCGGAGCGCAGCTGGGGGGGCAGACAACAGCCGAGATGGATTGATCAAGCAGCGGTCGATCACCGGCAACGCCGAAACGGCTGGCGATGAAATGTGAGGGATACACTGGAAATAGGTACTAGGTAAGGTTGAAGGGGAGACGGCCGGGCTGAGGGGGAGAGGGATGACAACTGCAGTGTCGGTGTCGAGCCTCGTCAAGCAAGGCAGGAGAGACGGGGACCGGAACTTGCTGTACTTTACTCGCACAAAGTACCTGTACAACCGCCACGGAGTCCTCCGTACCGCCTGTAACACAGATGAGGTGCTAACCCGTAGCGCGGACGGGCAGCCTCATGACCAGGGAGGGTGCAGCATCTCGGCAGCAAACAGCAGGGGGTCGACAAGCTGTGTGCAAGTACCAGATACATCAGATGTCTCATGCAGGCACAGCAAGGGGGATTTGCGATCAGTCAAGCAGCAAGGTGATGTCGATTTCTTGACAGATTTACACTTGTGCAGCAATTTTGCATGGAAGAGACTTTTTCAGCAGCTTCTGGCATCAAGTACCTGTAGCTGTACAGAGTACGAGTACCGACCAGGCTAACCCAAGGCAGGCTGGATTCGAGCTACGGGCCTATTGCCGAAATCTGGATGACGCCAGCGGCGCCAAATCTTTTCACCTCCAACCACAGGGTCCCTTGAAAACGTGGCAATCAACGGCTCGACATTCTAACGGCGCATCTCCTCGTGCTGTCCTTTGAAACATGATACAGTTGATTCATCTCAATGACTGTCTCCCATAAATATGTAGGATCTGGATCTGGGTAGTAGCAAACCGACCTATTGGCATTCGCAAATCTCGCTCGCATTACGGAGCATGTACAGTTGGTACCGAGACGTACCTTAGATGCCTGGTTTGCCGAAGTCTCGCCAATTACCACCCATCAGGCCCAAGGAACATGCGCGGAACAATAGAAGAGGTACATGTACGTAAGCCACCGACGAGACGCCACCACGATCCTTCATGGCTGACATGCGCAACCAAAGAGACGCATCCTCCAATGGAACAGGCCGTAACAACCAAGTCTCACCTCAGGTCGTCAAACTACTTCAATGTGTGCCCTGAACAAGGCAGTGCTAATTGCATGGCCTGCATCCCGAGTCGGCAGAGGTCCAGCGTTTCGTACGACCCAAAAGCGTTGCGGTGCTTGTGGAAGGCAGAGAAGTACAGGTACATCCCCCTCCGCACAGAGCGCTAAGCAATCCGTGCGCTCGGGATGGGAAGGGAAAAAAGCACGAGCCAGCTAGCCGTGACGCACTGACCAGGGGGGGTTCCCTAAAAAAAGAACTACGGAAACAGAATGGAAGGCTGTTTGGAAGCTGGCAAGCTGGGAAACAAGCCAAGCCCTACCTTTACCTAGCAAAATACAAATCCCATGCTCGTCTTACATATGGCCTGTTGTGCAGCGAGCCATCGCGCGCGATCTCACGGCAAGGATACGAGCCACGAGCAGCCGTTGCGTTCTAGAATCAGAAAGGAAGACCAACATTGTCCATGATCACGAAAAGTCCATCTGCCTTTTACGGTAGTACTCCGCGTTCCTTGCAGCTGTATTCCATGAGTACCTTAGCTTTCTACCCAGGCATTCAAGCCGCATGCACCGCTTCCGCTGCCACGGTCCGTCTAGGACAAGCCGTCCGTACCTGGTAGCGATGCTGACGCCGGTTTGGCCCAATCGTACATGTGTGCCTCGGTAGAGATGTAGGGAGGTCGATCCCGCGCCCTATCCGTACCTGGGGGCCAATAGGCTCTGGCATCCAGGTCAGCATCAGAAGCAGTCCATCACGCCGTCTTCGCATCCAGTCATTACCAGACCGAGCAGGTGACATCCAATGTATCTCGGCCCACGCCCTATGAGGACGAATCTTCCGGTGAGGGAAACGTTTCATGCATCTACCCAAAAAGTAGCAATCCTCGGCAATCTCACAATTGCCGCCGAATTGGCTGCCAGCGAGATATCACTTGCGGTAAGTCATCCGTAGATGGTAGTAGTAGAAGTGATGCTCGTGCCTGGCTAGGGTAGTAGTATTACACCACCTGCAAGCCATCTTGAATGTGCACGTCAAGATGTTACTCTGCAACATGGCTGATTCTCTCTACATTGTATTACATTCTCTCGCAGTTCCCCCGTTCTCTCAACCCCAGTCAACCGTCAGCGTCCAAACATCATGTCACAAAAAACTACGCCACCGTGTTCATGAAAGCACATTCAACACCACAACTTCTCAGGGGACCGAGAAAAAAAAAGCCCCCAAAGCTGACAGCAAGCCTCACACCTGCTTCACCTTCCCATGGGCTCATTGCTGTCCGGCAGCTTATCAATTCATGGGTATAAATAGTATTATTCCGGCTTCCCTGTTTCGTCAAGTGCCCAATCCCGCATCCGTTATCATCATCATCATCGCCGCAAGGGTTTCATTCTGTTCCCTGGGCCCCTTGTCCGATTCTTCGTGATATTTGACATGTAATGTATGGAGCCGCATCATGACCAGGACTTAGTAGATTGCATCGCTAATCAAGCCAACCATGCCGCCGAGGAGCGCAGCATGCCCTCACATTCGGAGATTTCCGAGCGACCAAGTATGCACGCAACCGCTTTCCCTCCTTGTCTTCCGGGGATCCCTGAATCCGCTCTTCCGCTTCCTTTCCGCTGCTCAATCAACACAGCCTCGCTTCGCTTGTAGAAGAAATCATAGCTTCAATTCTATTTCATACAGCTTCCCAGTCGAGCACCTTTTTATCCTATGGGTGGCGGAGAAGAACAAAACCGCAAGCCCTTAGAGAAAAAACAAAAAGGAAAAAGTTTTCCTTGAACAACAGTTATGCACCCAACGCCGCGGATATGATTCCGTAACCCAATCATCCTAGTCCCATACCGCCCTACGGGGCGGTGCTCTTCAAGAACATGTTGAAAACTGGCGAGTCGGTGCACTCCTCGGACGGGTATCCGAGCTCCTCGAGGAACTGCTCCAGCTCAGCGTTCTCTTCCGGTGGACACTGGATCCCTGCCAGCACCTTGGCCACGTCTCCGCCGTATGTACGATACTGGAAAAGGCTGATATTGAACTTGGGCCGCAGGGTTGCGAGGAACTTTTCCAATGCCCCTGGCCGTTCGGGAAAGTTGAACATGAAGACTCGTTCGTTCTCCACGCCGGTGCGGCCGCCGATGAGGTAGCGCACATGGCTCTTGGCGAGTTCGTCATTGGAAAGGTCCGTCACCTCCATGCCCTCGGCGCGGATGCGCTCCATGAGCGATCGCACCTCCTCGGCCCTCTGGGCGGCCGGCACTGTTATGGAGAGACCGATGAGGACGTTGGCAACGTTGCCAGAGGAGTAGCGGTAGGAAAACTCCGTCACGGGGCGAGGCATGATGGTGTCGACAAGCTTGGCAAAAGCTCCAGGGCGCTCCGGGATGCTGGCCGCCATCAGCACCTCCTTGCCCTCACCCAGCGTGGCACGCTCGGCGACAAATCTCAGCCGATCAAAGTTCATGTTGGCGCCCGAGGTCACGGCGATGAGCGTCCGCTTAAGGTCGACAGAGGACGTGCCGCGGCTGAAGCTACGGCGTTTCCTCCTCACGCGCGCCGCGCGGTTCGTGCTGCCGGAGTAGTTGTAGGGCGGGAAACTGCTGGGGATGCAGTAACGGCCTGTCCCGTGGTAGCCGTCGCTTTACAAGTCGGTCCAGTTGTACCGGTTCCACCTCCGGTAGAAGACGCCTCAGCCGCCGCCGCCCGAGTAACGCCCGTAACCGAACATGTAGTTCGCGTACCGCGGCGTGCAGTTCTAGTAACCGCAGCTCCGCAGACTACGCTTACGGTACCGCGTCAGAGACTTCGACCCGTTCTTCCAGTGCGACGGTCTCCAACCGAACAAACGACTACCGCGCCGGCAGTTCCACGGGCCTCTCCTTTGCAAAGCGTAGACGGCGCTCCAACAGCTGCTCCAGCAGCTCCAGTGGTGGCTGCTCTAAACGCGGCGGTAGTTCCTGTACATGCTGCTATGGTCCAGGCCGGACCTTGGGCGCCCTCGCGACAGGTAGCGGCCGAACTTCTTCATGCAACGCCCTTTCGGTAGACAGCTAAGCTTCT